>NC_067495.1:142426487-142625684 GCF_947179515.1 Apodemus sylvaticus | reverse complement strand
CCACATTCTGGTCTTCATATTTGCGTGGCAAGCACATTATCTTGGACTTTCCAACGTATATCCATTTAGCTGGGTCATAACATTTAAAATAGAGGTTGTCAGGAAGGATGGCAATATTTAAACAGTATTTTTAAGTATACTAATTATTTCAGGGAATCGATTGTCTATAAAGGAGGATGGATGGGAAATATTTTCTGCCTTATTTATCAAGGACAAAGGACAGTAATTTATCATTCAGATCCCTAGTAAAACAACAACAACAAAAAAAGACTTTCCAATGGTTGGTTTAGATTGCAAGCATGCTATTGTACTTGCAATTGACATTTAATGACATTGCAATCAATATTGACATTTAATGAATGTCAAGTCCAATATTGAGCCATTTCTACCAAATTTTAGTTCTATTTAAAGCACATTTATTGAAGATGGGGTAGGTTGAATATTTAGTCCCATAGGATGTGACATTTAAATGACTGTATTGTCTTTGCTTTCTATTGCTATGAAGAAACACCATGATAAAATACATCTTGGGGATGACAGAGTTTTATTTCACTTCTATTTGCACATCATAGTCAATCATCAAAGGAAGTTAAGGCAGCAACGTTAAAGGCAAAGAATTGAAGCATAAATCATGGAGGAATGCTGCTTACCTGCCTATTCCCCTTGACTTACTCTCCACAGCTTGCACAGTCTCTTTTCTTACAGTTCCCAGGACCCATTCTGACCCATTGATAGTCTAACCTTTGAGCTCTTCCACATTAATCACCAATCAAAAAGAAGCACTGCAGGCTTTTCCAGGATCTTATAGGGACATTTTCTCAATTGAGATTCCTTCTTCCTAAATGATTCTAGCCTTGCGTCAAATTAACAAAACACTAGCTAGCACTATTGACCCCTTGTCTAATTGACACACAAAAACATCAGTGTTAAATTGCAACATTTTCTTTCCTGTTTTTCTCTAAATATACTATTAATAATTAATATTAATATCATAATATAAAATATTTCAACTTTTAAAAGTGCCACATCCTTTAAAATTCTGACCACCTTAAAAGTTTAGTCTCTTTAAAATAGCCATAGTCCTTCTAAAATTCCAAAGTCTTTTCAACTGTGGACTCCTATAAAATAAAAACAAATTAAGGACTTAAGTACTGCATGAGAGAAGAACCAGGACACAGTCACAATTACATCAAAGCAAAGCAAAATGAAAATTCAACATTATCAAGCTTAGTATCAGTTTATCTGGGACTCACGACCTTCTAACCTTTTCTAAAACACCTGTGTTGCTTCTCTGGTTCTGCCCTCAGTAGGGAACACATGTCTCTTAGGCTTAGGCTGGTTTCACTTAAGAGCTGTTTACACCCTTGGTGGTCATCCCATGGTACTGGCTTCTTCAAAATTCCAAGATCTTCACTGCAGTTGGTATGGACCTTTACCAATAGCTTCTCTTGGGTTCCTTCAAAGACTGTAACAGTGACACATGGCACCAACCTTCGGCTCTCTCTATGACTCCTTCAATCCTGAGTGAAACTGCAGGCTATTCTGCCCACAATCCCAGTTCCCAGAAAATGACTCAGAGGCTTCTTATTTATTTAAAAATGCCTAGGGCATAAGTTATAGCTTGTTCTCTGCCTCACTCATATCTTATCTTAACCAGTTTATACTATTCTATGTCTACAACATGGCTAGTTACCTTTCCTTAGTTTATATAGATCAACATCCTCTGAGTCCTGGTGGGGTATCTCCTCCCTCTAACTATCTCACAGAGGTTCCAGTCTCTCTGCTGGATGTTCCACCTTTTATTCTACCCCTTATTATAGGCCACAGGGGTTTTTATTGACAGATGATGCTTCCACACAGTTCATAAGAGTTTATCCCTACATATCTCTTTTGTAATCCAATAAAGGGTTGTTTTTCTAATGTCAATAAACTATATACAATAAGATCGATTATAAGAACTATCAGGTAATAATTACATTCACAATGTTCAGTTGATATAGATTAAGGAAACTTAGAAAAAGTTACTCCATTATCTATTCTATCTGGGTGAGTCAAAATTTTCTGTACCTTTTCTTCACTTTTTTTTTTTTTAATTTTTTTATTCGATATAATTTATTTACATTTCAAATGACTTCCCCTTTTCTAGCCCCCACCACTCCCCGAAAGTCCCGTAAGCCCCCTTCTCTTCCCCTGTCCTCCCCTCCCCACCCCTTCCCAATTCCCCGTTCTGGTTTTGCCGAATACTGTTTCACTGAGTCTTTCCAAAACCAGGGGCCACTCCTCCTTTCTTCTTGTATCTCATTTGATGTGTGGATTATGTTTTGGGTATTCCAGTTTTCTAGGTTAATAACCACTTATTAGTGAGAGCATACCATGATTCACCTTTTGAGTCTGGGTTACCTCACTTAGTATGATGTTCTCTAGCTCCATCCATTTGCCTAAGAATTTCATGAATTCATTGTTTCTAATGGCTGAATAGTACTCCATTGTGTAGATATACCACATTTTTTGCATCCACTCTTCTGTTGAGGGATACCTGGGTTCTTTCCAGCATCTGGCAATTATAAATAGGGCTGCTATGAACATAGTAGAGCATGTATCCTTATTACATGGTGGGGAATGCTCTGGATATATGCCCAGGAGTGGTATAGCAGGATCTTCTGGAAGTGAGGTGCCCAGTTTTCGGAAGAACTGCCAGACTGATTTCCAGAGGGGTTGTACCAATTTGCAACCCCACCAGCAGTGGAGGAGTGTTCCTCTTTCTCCACACCCTCTCCAACACCTGCTGTCTCCTGAATTTTTAATCTTAGCCATTCTGACTGGTGTAAGATGAAATCTTAGGGTTGTTTTGATTTGCATTTCCCTAATGACTAATGAAGTTGAGCATTTTTTAAGATGCTTCTCCGCCATCCGAAGTTCTTCAGGTGAGAATTCTTTGTTTAACTCTGTACCACATTTTTTAATAGGGTTGTTCGGTTTTCTGGAGTCTAACTTCTTGAGTTTTTATATATATTGGATATTAGCCGTCTATCTGATGTAGGATTGGTGAAGATCTTTTCCCAATTTGTTGGTTGCCGATCTGTCCTCTTGATGGTGTCCTTTGCCTTACAGAAACTCTGTAAACTTATGAGGTCCCATTTGTCAATTCTTGCTCTTAGAGCATACGCTATTGGTGTTCTGTTCAGAAACTTACTCCCTGTACCGAGGTCCTCAAGGGTCTTCCCCAGTTTCTTTTCTATTAGCTTCAGAGTGTCTGACTTTATGTGGAGGTCCTTGATCCATTTGGATTTGAGCTTAGTACAAGGAGACAAGGATGGATCAATTCGCATTCTTCTGCATGCTAACCTCCAGTTGAACCAGCACCATTTGTTGAAAAGGCTATCTTTTTTCCATTGGATGTTTTCAGCCTCTTTGTCGAGGATCAAGTGGCCATAGGTTTGTGGGTTCATTTCTGGATCTTCAATCCTGTTCCATTGATCCTCCTGCCTGTCACTGTACCAATACCATGCAGTTTTTAACACTATTGCTCTGTAGTATTGCTTGAGGTCAGGGATACTGATTACCCCAGATTTTCTTTTGTTGCTGAGAATAGTTTTAGCTATCCTGGGTTTTTTTTATATTCCAGATGAATTTGATAATTGCTCTTTCTAACTCTGTGAAGAATTGAGTTGGGATTTTGATGGGTATTGCATTGAATCTGTATATTGCTTTTGGCAAAATGGCCACTTTAACTATATTGATTCTACCGATCCATGAGCATGGGAGGTTTTCCCATTTTTTGAGGTCTTCTTCCATTTCCTTCTTCAGAGTCTTGAAGTTCTTGTCATACAGATCTTTCACATGTTTGGTAAGAGTCACCCCAAGATACTTTATACTGTTTGTGGCTATTATGAGGGGGGTCATTTCCCTAATTTCTTTCTCAGCCTGCTTATCCTTTGAGTATAGGAAGGCCACTGATTTGCTTGAGTTGATTTTATAACCTGCCACTTTGCTGAAGTTGTTTATCAGCTGTAGGAGTTCTCTAGTGGAGTTTATTGGGTCACTTAGGTAGACTATCATGTCGTCTGCAAATAATGATAGTTTGACTTCTTCCTTTCCAATTTGTTTCCCTTTGACCTCCTTATGTTGTCGAATTGTCCGAGCTAGTACCTCAAGTACAATATTGAAAAGATAAGGAGAAAGGGGGCAGCCTTGTCTGCTCCCTGATTTCAGTGGGATTGCTTCAAGTTTCTCTCCATTTAGTTTGATGCTGGCTACCGGTTTGCTGTATATTGCTTTTACTATGTTTAGGTATGGGCCTTGAATTCCTGTTCTCTCCAAGACTTTAAGCATGAAAGGATGCTGAATTTTGTCAAATGCTTTTTCAGCATCCAATGAAATGACAATGTGGTTTTGTTCTTTGAGTTTGTTTATGTAGTGGATTGTATTGATGGATTTCCGTATATTGAACCAACTCTGCATTCCCGGGATAAAGCCTACTTGATCATGGTGGATGATCGTTTTGATGTGTTCTTGGATTCGGTTGGCAAGAATTTTATTGAGTATTTTTGCATCGATGTTCATAAGGGAAATTGGTCTGAAGTTCTCTTTCTTTGTTGGATCTTTGTGTGGCTTTGGTATCAGCGTAATTGTGGCTTCGTAGAAGGAATTGGGTAGTGTTCCTTCTGTTTCTATTTTGTGGAATAGTTGGAAGAGTATTGGTGTTAACTCTTCTTTGAAGGTCTCGTAAAATTCTGCACTGAAACCATCTGGTCCTGTGCTTTTTTTGGTTGGAAGACTTTCTATGACTCCTTCTATTTCTTTAGGCATTATGGGACTGTTTAGATGGTCTAGTTGGTCCTGATTTAATTTTGGTATTTGGTATCTGTCAAGGAAATTGTCCATTTCCTCCAGATTCTATAGTTGTGTTGTGTACAGGCTCTTGTAGTAGGATCTGATGATTTTTTGGATTTCCTCAGTTTCCGTTGTTATATCTCCCTTTTCATTTCTAAGTTTGTTAATTTGGATACTTTCTCTGTGCCCTTTGGTCAGTCTGGCTAAGGGTTTATCTATCTTGTTGATTTTCTCAAAGAACCAGCTCCTGGTTTTGTTGATTTTTTGTATGGTTCTCTTTGTTTATACTTGATTGATTTCGGCCCTGAGTTTGATGATTTCCTGCCTTCTACTCCTCCTGGGTGAAATAGCTTCTTTTTGTTCTAGGGCTTTCAGGTGTGTCATTAAGCTGGTAATGTATGATCTCTCCGTTTTCTTTTTGGAGGCACTCAGGGCTATGAGTTTTCCTCTTAGCACTGCTTTCATTGTGTCCCATAGATTTGGGTATGTTGTGTTTTCATTTTCATTGTGTTCTAAAAAGTCTTTAATTTCTTTCTTTATTTCTTCCTTGACCAAGGTATCATTGAGTAGGGTATTGTTCAATTTCCACGTGTATGTGGGTTTTCTGTTGTTTCTGTTGCTATTGAAGACCACTTTTACTCCATAGTGATCAGATAAGAGGCATGGGATTAGTTCGATCTTCATATATTTGTTGAGGTCTGTCTTGTGGCCAATTATATGGTCGTTTTTGGAGAAGGTACCATGAGGTGCTGAAAAAAAGGTATATTCTTTTGTTTTAGGATAGAATGTTCTATATATATCTGTTAAATCTAATTGGTCCAAAGCTTCAATTAGTTTCATTGTGTCCTTGTTTAGTTTCTGTTTTCCTGATCGGTCCATTGATGAAAGTGCAGTGTTGAAGTCACCCACAATTATTGTGTTAGGTGCAATATGTGCTTTGAGTTTTAATAAAGTTTCTTTTATGAAAGAGGGTGCCCTTGCATTTGGAGCACAGATGTTCAGGATTGAGAGTTCTTCTTGTTGTATTTTTCCTTTGACCAGCAAGAAGTGTCCCTCAGAGTCTCTTTTGATGACTTTGGGTTGAAAGTCAATTTTATCTGATATTAAAATGGCTACTCCAGCTTGTTTCCTGAGACCATTTGCTTGTAAAATTGTCTTCCAGCCTTTTACTCTAAGGTAGTGTTTGTCTTTGACCCTGAGGTGTGTTTCCTGTAAGCAGCAAAATGTAGGGTCCTGTTTACGTATCCAGTCAGTTAGTCTGTGTCTTTTTATTGGGGCATTAAGTCCATTGATGTTAAGAGATATTAAGGAATAGTGATTGTTACTTCCTATCATTTTTGACGTTATTTTTTAAATTTGATTGCTTAACTTCTTTTGGGTTTGATGAAAGGTTACTATCTTGCTTTTTCCAGGGTGAAGTTTCCCTCCTTGTATTGGTGTTGTCCTTCTATTATCCTTTTTAGGGCTGGGTTTGTGGATAGATATTGGGTAAACTTGGTTTTGTCGTGAAATATCTTAGTTTCTCCATCTATGGTGATTGAGAGTTTTGCTGGATATAGTAGTTTTGGTTGGCATTTGTGTTCTCTTAGAGTCTGCATGAGATCTGCCCAGGACCTTCTAGCCTTCATAGTCTCAGGTGAAAATCTGCTGTGATTCTGATAGGTTTTCCTTTATATGTTACTTGGCCTTTTTCTCTTACTGCCTTTAATATTCTTTCTTTGTTTAGAACATTTGGTGTTTTGATTATTATGTGACGGGAAGTATTTCTGTTCTGGTACAGTCTGTTTGGAGTTCTGTAGGCTTCTTGTATATTCATGGGCATCTCTCTCTTTAGGTTAGGGAAGTTTTCTTCCATAATTTTATTGAAGATATTTGCTGGCCATTTAAGTTGTAAATCTTCACTCTCATCTATGCCTATAATCCTTAGGTTTGGTCTTCTCATTGTGTCCTGGATTTCCTGGATATTTTGGGTTACAAGCTTTTTTCCATTTTGCATTTTCTTTAACTGTTGAGTCCATGGTTTCTATGGAATCTTCAGCATCTGTGATTCTTTCTTCTATTTCTTGTATTCTGTTGTTGATATTTGCATCTCTGTCCCCTGATTTCTTCCCAAGGCTTTCTATCTCCAAAGTTGTCTCCCTTTGAGTTTTCTTAGTTGTTTCTACTTCTGATTTTAGATCCTGGATGGTTTTGCTTAGCTCCTTCACTTGCTTGTTTGTGCTTTCCTGTAATTCTTTAAGAGATTTTTGTGTTTCCTCTTTCATGACCTCAGCCTGTTGACCAAAGTTCTCCTGTATTTCTTTAAGTGATTTTTGTGTTTCCTCCTTGTTGGTTTTTATATTCTCTTGGATTTCTTTCAATGATTTTTGTGTTTCCCTTGCAAGGGCTTCTAACTTTTGATCCATTTTCTCCTGAATTTCTTTAAGTATGTCCTTCATGTGTTCCTGTACCGGCATCATGACCAGTGATTTTAAATCCAAATCTTGTTTTTCTCGTGTGATGGGGTATCCAGGACATGCTGGTAGAGGAGAATTGGGTTCAGATCTTGCCATATTGCCTTGATTTCTGTTAGTGACGTTCCTGCGTTTGCCTTTTGCCATCTAGTTCTCACTGGTGTTAGTTGGTCTTGTCAGTGCTGGACTCACCAGTGCAAGCTGCCCCTTCCCCGTTGGCCTCTGGTGTACAGCTTACACCCTGCACTGCCTGTAGACAGGGTGCTGCTGTCCAGGCTGTTCAGATCCCGAAGCAGGCACCTGAAGGCTCCCGCTGGGGCCCGCAGGATTTACCTGAGCACACTGACTTCTCCCAGCTGGCCGCCCGGAAGCCCCTGCTAGCCTTTTGAGGGACCTGGAGATGTGGTGCGGCTGCCCAGGCTGATCTGAAGCGGAGAGAGTTGAGCTGAGGGCTTCTGCCTGAGGCCTTGCCCCAGATTGTGTCTGTGGACCAGATGGAGCCCGTGTGCACCCCCAGGGAGCGCCGAAGGTGTATGCTGCTGTGACCTCCCCTGTCTTCCGCTCACTCTGCTGGGCAGCTGATACCCTATCCGGGCTGGCGCACACAAGGTTAGCCTGGTCGCCCAGGCCCTGAGTCCAGGCAAAAGCCTGAGAGGCCAAGGTCCGAGCAAAGTTCCCCTAGGACTATGACTGTTAAATGGGTCCGCAAGGTGACCCGGATGGCCAGCGTGCGCGTCCGCGCTCCCCGAAAGCACCGGGAGAGTCTGCTGTGCTAACAACCTCCTGGGCGGGTTGACACACAGATGGCCCACCAAGCCGCCCAGTTCTTGGGGTCAGTCCTGTGCCTTTTGGGGCCTAGACCCCCGTTTTGTTAGCCTCAGGCTACGCTTGTTAGCCGTCTGCCCTCCCGAGCACTCTGCGTCCTGTAGGCAAAATGGCGGCGCGTGCGCCGGCCAGGGCAAAAAAACCTCCTGGCTGGGTTGGCACCCCGATAGCCACCCGAACAGCCCAGGGCCTGGGTGCAGGCCAACGCCCGTCGGGCTCAGACCCCTGCGGTGTTGGCCTCGGATTATGTTTGTGTACCTCAGTCTGTCCGATCTCTGGAGTCCAAAATCAAGATGGAGGTGAGTCTCTCCTGACTGGCTGGAAGCCGAGTTCTGAAGTGGCTTCTGTGCAGTGAAAGGCGCCGCACAACTGCAGCTGCTTGCCGCCCGGCTGGTCAGCGAAGGTCAGTGTTCGTGGGCACAGGGCCTACCTGGACCCTGTGTCGCCTTGGTTCCACTGCTGATGGCCCTTCAGCTGGACCAGCCACTGCTGCTGCTGCCACCGCCGCCGCCGCCCCTTTCTTCACTTTCTATGATAACTTGTATTACCAACCTAAAAAATACCTTTCTAGACTTTAAAACATTTTCTTAAATCCTAAACAGCCTACATTTAACTGTAAGACTCTATCTAGCCTTGAACCCCATCAGAGACCCGAGAAGGATAAATTTTACCTGAAATTATATGAAGTACAGAGGAAGCAGGTTCCAAAACTATGGAAAAGACAGAAGTTGCTGGCTATCTGGACCGGCACCCAAAGTTTCTCTAAATGGTTGGACCATCATTTTCAGCCTTCTGACCCAGAATATCTGATAGACTTTCCCGTGACACAGGAATAGTGGAAGACTTGGCTACCTTGTAATTACAAAGCTTGGCAGTTGACTTCCCTGCATCTCAATTGTCCAGTTCTGACAGCATACTGTCAGCAGTTGAAGCAAAGGCAATTTCTTGCCCAGTGGTAGCTTGCCACATTTGAAGCAAACTCAATAAGGAGGTTCTTTGATACTCATCATCTTTGAAGTCTTAGAATAGAGGTGCTGTCAAGTACAAATATGTCTCACTCTCATGAAAAGTCTTATGTTAATAAAATATTTCAAAATGCCATATTTTATAGGTTTCTAAGGTTTTTGAAGACTATCAATAGTATATCTGAATAGGCAAATATTGCTTCTTTCTATCTATCCACAATATGTTCAGTTTTGAAGATATCTATAGGGTCTATATAAAGCTTATTTTTTGATTAACTAAACTATTACCTAATATGACCACAAGTTTGATTGATTGACTAGTAACTTGCATTTCTTAATTATCCAAAAAAAAAAAAAAAAAACCACCCATACCAGTTTCTTCTTGCTATCTGGAGCTGATGTTCTTTGTTGGGGGCCTAAGAAAATTGTGATATTGCTCAAGTCCTAAGAAATCTAGCTATGTCATTTGCTGTCTAGTCTCTACGTAATGGGAAAATACAGGGCTTAACTGAAGCCCTGGATGAAATAGTCTAAAGCTGTAGAGGATCTAGACAGACATATTGAAGATTTTATGGATACAGATTTTTGAGGAAACAGCATTTGAATCAGTCTGTAAGGTGGGATCACTTGGGTTACTTGTCTTCTTTGGTATCTGGTCCTTTTGCTCTGTGAGCACATAAGATTTCAAAGGTATAAGGTGAAATCTCAGGGTTGTTTTGATTTGCATTTCCCTAATGACTAATGACGTTGAGCATTTTATAAGATGCTTCTACGCCATCCGAAGTTCTTCAGGTGAAAATTCTTTGTTTAACTCTGTACCCCAGTTTTTAATAGGGTTGTTTGGTTTTCTGGAGTCAAACTTCTTGAGTTCTTTATATATATTGGATATTAGCCCTCTATCTGATGTAGGATTGGTGAAGATCTTTTCCCAATTTGTTGGTTGCCGATTTGTCCTCTTGATGGTGTCCTTTGCCTTACAGAAACTTTGTAATTTTATGAGGTATCATTTGTCAATTCTTGATCTTAGAGCATATGCTATTGGTGTTCTGTTCAGAAACTTTCCCCCTGTACCGATGTACTCAAGAGTCTTCCCCAGTTTCTTTTCTATTAGCTTCAGAGTGTCTGGCTTTATGTGGAGGTCCTTGATCCATTTGGAGATGAGCTTGATACAAGGAGACAAGGATGGATCAATTCGCATTCTTCTGCATGGTGACCTCCAGTTGAACCAGCACCATTTGTTGAAAAGGCTATCTTTTTTCCATTGAATGTTTTCAGCCTCTTTGTCGAGGATCAAGTGGCCATAGGTGTGTGGGTTCATTTCTGGATCTTCAATCCTGTTCCATTGATCCTCCTGCCTGTCACTGTACCAATACCATGCAGTTTTTAACACTATTGCTCTGTAGTATTGCTTGAGGTCAGGGATACTGATTCCCCCAGACTTTCTTTTGTTGCTGAGAATAGTTTTAGCTATCCTGTGTTTTTTGATATTCCAGATGAATTTGATAATTGCTCTTTCTAACTCTGTGAAGAATTGAGTTGGGATTTTGATGGGTATTGCATTGAATCTGTATATTGCTTTTGGCAAAATGGCCATTTTAACTATATTGATTCTACCGATCCATGAGCATGGGAGGTTTTCCCATCTTTTGAGGTCTTCTTCCATTTCCTTCTTCAGAGTCTTGAAGTTCTTGTCATACAGATCTGTCACATGTTTGTTAAGAGTAAACCCAAGATACTTTATACTGTTTGTGGCTATTGTGAAGGGGGTCATTTCCCTAAATTCTTTCTCAGCCTGCTTATCCTTTGAGTATAGGAAGGCCACTGATTTGCTTGAGTTGATTTTATAACCTGCCACTTTGCTGAAGTTGTTTATCAGCTGTAGGAGTTCTCTAGTGGAGTTTTTTGGGTCACTTAGTTAGACTATCATGTCATCTGCAAATAATGATAGTTTGACTTCTTCCTTTCCAATTTGTATCCCTTTGACCTCCTTATGTTGTCGAATTGCCGAGCTAGTAATTCAAGTATAATATTGAAAAGATAAGGAGAAAGGGGGCAGCCCTGTCTAGTCCCTGATTTTAGTCGGATTGCTTCAAGTTTCTCTCCATTTAGTTTGATGCTGGCTACCGGTTTGCTGTATATTGCTTTTACTATGTTTAGGTATGGGCCTTGAATTCCTGTTCTTTCCAAGACTTTAAGCATGAAAGGATGCTGAATTTTGTCAAATGCTTTTTCAGCATCCAATGAAATGACCATGTGGTTTTTTTCTTTGAGTTTGTTTATGTAGTGGATTGCATTGATGGATTTCCGTATATTGAACCAACCCTGCATTCCCAGGATAAAGCCTACTTGATCATGGTGGATGATCGTTTTGATGCGTTCTTGGATTCGGTTGGCAAGAATTTTATTGAGTATTTTTGCATCGATGTTCATAAGGGAAATTGGTCTGAAGTTCTCTTTCTTTGTTGGATCTTTGTGTGGTTTTGGTATCAGTGTAATTGTGGCTTTGTAGAAGGAAATGGGTAGTGTTCCTTCTGTTTCTATTTTGTGGAATAGTTTGAAGAGTATTGGTGTTAACTCTTCTTTGAAGGTCTGATAGAATTTTGCACTGAAACCATCAGTCTAGCGGTTCCTCCGAAAACTGGGTACCTCACTTCTAGAAGATCCTGCTATACCACTCCTGGGCATATACCCAGAGGATTCCCCACCATGTAATAAGGATACATGCTCTACTATGTTCATAAATAATTGCCAGATGCTGGAAAGAACCCAGGTATCCCTCAACAGAAGAGTGGATGCAAAAAATGTGTTATATCTACACAATGGAGTACTATTCAGCCATTAGAAACAATGAATTCATGAAATTCTTAGGCAAATGGATGGAGTTAGAGAACATCATACTAAGTGAGGTAACCCAGACTCAAAAGGTGAATCATGGTATGCACTCACTAATAAGTGGATATTAATCTAGAAAACTGGAATACCCAAAACATAATCCACACATCAAATGAGGTACAAGAAGAAAGGAGGAGTGACCCCTTGTTCTGGAAAGATTCAGTGAAGCTGTATTCGGCAGAACCAGAACGGGGAAGTGGGAAGGGGTGGGTGGGAGGACAGGGGGAGAGAAGGGGGCTTACGGGACTTTCGGGGAGTAGGGGGCTAGAAAAGGGGAACTCATTTGAAATGTAAATAAAAAATATATCGAATAAAAAAATGAAAAAAAGATTTCAAAGGTAATATGCATTTTTGCATTATGTGGTGTTCAATGTGCACAGATCAGCTAAATATTATTCTCTGCTCTTGAGATTTTCATTGCCACTGAGGCTTCACCCTCACCAATGACCTCTAATGACTTCTCATAGTTCCAAGCCTCAGCTGTTTCCCATGATTGCTTTAGGCTCTCAAAACTAGTAAAACCTGAGAGACTCTTACATATTACTGGCATGAGGAAAATCCTTGGCCACCTCAGGACTAGAGTATCTATGTGCCGACCCCAGGAAATTTCACTTCAGTGACATTGGTTACTTCCTATTCACCACTAATTTCTCAAATTTCCATATAACTAGTATTAATTTTACTGGTAAAGCAAAGGTTTTGCTTTAGTGGTACTTAATTCCAAATGTTGCATGACCTCAATAGTGAGTCTTTAAGGAACTTTCAAACTTTCTTCTGAAACTTCAATAGCAAGGACTTCATCATTTATACTGCTTTCAGAATTATTTCTAAGTTCCCTCAGAATAGTACATTGAACATTGAATAATCAATAGATTTTCTAGCACCACATCCTGATGCCATAATCCTCCAAAAATTGAGTGGTTTAGTCTATCACATCAGTGTTTCCTCTTCTGATACAAATTTATGTCTTAATTAGCTTTTTACTATTGTGATAAAACACCATTACAAAAAAAAAAAAAACAAAAAAACCCCAAAAAAACCTGGGGTGGAAAGATTTTATTTTTCTTATACTTCCACATCATAATCCAACAACAAATCAGGGTAGGAACTCAAAGCCAGAAGCAGGAGCCAGGTGCTGATGTAGAGGCCATGGAGGAGTGTTGCTTACTGGCTTGTTCCTCATGGCTTGCTCAGCTATCTTGTAATTTCCAGGACCATCAGCTCAGTGGTGACACTGTTCACAATGAATTAGGCTCTCCCAAATTAATCACCATTTAAACAACTGTGTTACAGGCTTTCCCACATTCAAATCTATAGGAGCATTTATTTCTCAATTAAGATTCTGTTGTGGTAAATCTCCAACCCCAATAAGCCCTTGCAACGAACACACAACTCAATTATAATATTTACAAATGGCACTCCTAGACTGGGCAGATATACCACTACACTACTCTATTCCCCAGCTATGAAATTCCTTGCTACTTGCTGTTCTTCCAGGTCACCTGCTACTTCCTTCTACCTCTTCCTTTTTCATCCCCCTTTCTCTCCTGTCTCCTCTTCTCCCTTTCTTTTTTCTCTCTCTCCCCCTCCAAAACTTTCAGCCCTACTTTCTTTTCTACTGTCCAATCATAGACTCTAGCCTTTATTTGACCAGTTAAGGTGGGGAGCAGGCCCACATGAAGTCACTTTGTTCCAGGCAGCCCCTAAAGTGGAATTAGCATCAAGATACAAACAGAACCAGGGCAATCCACATGATTTCTTCTTTCCAAAAGATTCTAGACTATGGCAAGATGACATAAAACTAGACAGTATATGTTTCAAGGTTTCTTCTACCCTCAAGGAACTTGCAATGTTGCCAAGTACCAGCCTAGGCTTGGAGAGGGATTCTGAGAGAAGGGGTATCTGGGAACAGTGAAAACAAATGACTTGAAGTCAAATCATGGCTCCAAGCTGGCAGCCCATATTCTGATTGAGATGGATCCCTGAATAGCTCTCTGTAGATAGTACTTAGTTCTGAAGTCTGCTTGTGAGAGATAGTTCTTCTGATTGCTCTTTCTCTATGTTCTGCTCTATTCTAGACAACATTTTCTTGCTATTCTTAAAAACTCTGTGGTTCATACTTATCTCTTTCCCACTAAAAATTCTAAAACATCTCTGGATAGCTCACATGTTTTCTGACCAAAGTCAGAAAAGCTGCTATAAAAAAAAAATTCTTGGATCTTCCTACCAAGTCAGAATTCCTTTCAGAAAAATTCTAAAAATATTTTTTGGGTTTTCTGATCAAAATCAGAAAGCCAGAAAAAAAAGCTGTTTACTCTCTAAGTAATTCTTGGGATTTCCAACCAAGGTCAGAAATCTTATTAGAAAAAGTCCTAAAAGAGGTGTGTTTGCTCTCTATGGATTTTTTGACTAAAATCAGAAATCATGTTAGAAAAATATTCTTGACGAGTTTTGCTTGCTCTCCAGAGATTTGCAGATAGCTCAGCTCTCATTAAAGAAGAGTTGCTATTGCTTTGTACTAACTCATCTCATGCAAATCAAAAGCCCAATTTTTATTTATATATCAATTCAGTTATTTATTCCAGGTTCTCTTTTGACCATCCAATCAACTAGCATTCCATGACTTTAACCCCTTTAATTAACTTAGAAAGAGACAGCATGCATAAGCACAGACAATAAATTATTGAGTGGGATCCCACCCTGGAATTACCATTCCAACCACACTGTACTTGCTATGTGCTAGGTTGACCTTAAACTCAGGAATCTGCTTGCCTTTGTATCTACTTGACTTTGTATCTTTCTAAGAACCTGACTCATTAGTGCTGTAGTCTTTGTACCTTTAGATTCTTGAAGTCCCTCATATAATTCATATTGCATTCTTATTTTTTTGCGTAGTTGAGAAATTATATATTTACAAACTCATGTTTTTAGAATTCTTTTGCAGAGCCTTAAGGACTATCCTGAAAATCCCAGTGTTTACCATTTTGCTATGACCTTAGCAACATCTTTGACTCCTGGGTTCATGCTGTCTCTGAATATTATGGATTGATTAATATTAACAGGGATGACATTCCTCAGAGGAATGTGAAAATTTGTACATTATTATACAAACAAGCCTTATACCACAGCAGTAATCAACACTCACCAGGCCAATGTGCTATTGGTCATATCCTAGGAGTGGAGTCATGTCATTCCATCCCCACCAAGGCTTTGTTGGATCTTTGTGTGGTTTTGGTATCAGCAAATTTGCGGCTTCATAGAGCGAGTTGGGTACTGTTCCTACTGTTTTTATTTTGTGGAATAATTTGAACAGTATTGGCGTTAGGTTTTTTTTGAAGGTCTGCTCCTGTGATTTTTTTGTTTTGTTTTGTTTTTGTTGTTGTTGTTTTTGGTTGGGAGACTGTCAATGACCACTTCTATTTCTATAGGGGCTTTGGGACCGTTTTGATAGTCTATCTGATCCTGATTTAACTTTGGTATTTGGTATCTGTGTAGGAAATTTTCCATTTCATCAAGATTTTCTAGTTGTGTTGAGTATAGGCTTTTGTAGTAGAATCTGATGATTTTTTGAATTTCCTCAGTTTCTGTTTTCATATCTCCCTTTCATTTCTGGTTTTGTTAATCTGGATACTGTTTCTGTGCCCTTGGTTAGTCTCGCTAAGGGTTTATCTATCTTGTTGATTTTCTCAAAGAACCAGCTCCTGGTTTTGTTGATTCTTTGTATAGTTCTTTTTGTTTCTACTTGGTTGATTTTAGCACTGAGTTTGATGATTCCCTGTCTTCTACTCTTCTTTTGTGTATTAGCTTCTTTCTGTTCTAAAGCTTACAGGTGTGCTGTTTAGCTGCTAGTGTATGCTCTCTCTAGCTTCTTTTTGGAGGTACTCAGAGCTATGAGTTTTCCTCTTAGCACTGCTCTCATTGTGTCCCATGAATTTGGGTACATTGTACCTTCATTTTCAGTAAATTCTAAAAAGTCTTTGATTTCTTTCCTTATTTCTTCCTTGACCAAGATATCATTGAGTAGAGCACTGTTTAGCTTCCATGTGTATGTGGGATTTCTGTTGTTTTTGTTGCTATTGAAGACCACCCTTACTCCATAGTGATCTGATAGGAGGCATGGGATTAGTTCAATCTTCTTATACCTGTTGAGATCTGTTTTGTGACCAATTATATGGTCAATTTTGGAGAAGGTACCATGAGGTGCTGAGAAGAAGGTATATTTTGATTTAGGATAAAATGTTCTATAGATATCTATTAAGATCAATTTGGTCCAAAGCTTCAGTTAGTTTCACTGTGTCCCTGTTTAGTTTCTGTTTCACTGATCTGTCCATCGAGGAGAGTGGGGTGTTGAAGTCACCCATAATTATCGTGTGAGGTGCAATGTATGCTTTAAGCTTTAGTCAAGTTTCATTTACAAATGAGGATGCCCTTGTATTTGGAGCATATATGTTCTGAATTGAGAGTTCTTCTTGGTAGATTTTTTTCTTTGATAACTATAAAGTATCTTTCCATGTCTTTTTTGATGACTTTTTGTTTTAAGTCTATTTTATTGGATATTAGAATGGCTACTCTAGCTTGTTTCCTGGGACCATTTCCTTGGAAAATTGTTTCCCAGCCTTTTACTCTGAGGTAGTGTTTGTCTTTGACATTGAGATGTGTTTTCTGTATACAGCAAAATGTTGGGTCTTCTTTATGTATCCAATCTGTTAGGCTATGTCTTTTGTTGGGGGGGGGGCGAATTGAGTCCATTGATATTAGGAGATAGTGAGGAATAGTGATTGTTGTGTCCTGTTATTTTTGATATAATATTTATGTTTGTGTGGTTATCTTCTTTTGGGTTTGTTGAAAGAAGATTAATTTCTTGCCTTTTCTAGTGTGTAGTTTCCCTCCTTTTGTTGGTGTTTTCCATTCATTATCCTTTGAAGGGATGGATTTGTGAAAAGATATTGTGTAAATTTGTTTTTGTCATGGAATATCTTGGTTTCTCCATCTCTGGTAATTGAGAGATTTGCTTGGTACTGCAGCCTGGATTGGCATTTGTGTTTCCTTAGGGTCTGTATGATATCTGCCTAGGCTTGTCTGGCTTTCATAGTCTCTGGTGAGAAGTCTGGTGTAATTCTGATAGGTTTACCTTTATATGTTACTTGACCTTTTTCCCTTACTGTTGTTAATATCCTTTCCTTTTTTGGCCCACTTGGCATTTTACTTATTATGTGATTGGAGGAATTTTTTTCTTGTCCAGTCTGTTTGGAGTTTTGTAGGCTTCTTCTATGTTCATGGGCATCTCTTCCTTTAGTTTAGGGATGTTTTCTTCTATAATTTTGTTGAAGACATTTACTGACCCTTTAAGTTGGAAATCTTCACTCTCTTCTACACCTATAATCCTTAGGTTTGGTCTTCTCATTTTGTCTTGGATTTCCTGGATGTTTCGAGTCAGGAGCTTTTTGAATTTTGCATTTTCTTTGACTGTTGTGTCAATGTTTTCTATGATATCTTCTTCATCTAAGATTCTCTCTTTTATCTCTTCTATTCTGTTGTTGATACTTGCATCCATGACTACTGACTTCTTTCCTAGGTTTTCTATGTCCAGACTTGTTTCCCTTTGTGATTTCTTTATTGTTTAGCCCTCCATTTTTAGATCCTGGATGGTTTTGTTCAATTCCTTCACCTGTTTTGTTGTGTTTTCCTATAGTTCTTTAAGGGCTTCTCCCTGTTTACTGTGTTCTCCTTTACTTCTTGAAGCCCTCTATCAGCATCATGAGCTGTGATTTTAAGTCCAAATCTTGTTTTTCTGGTGTGTTGGGGTATCCAGGACTTGCTGTTGTGGGAGAATTGGGTTCAGATGGTGCCATGTTGCCTTGATTTCTGTTGGTAATGTTCCTATGTTTGCCTTTTGCCATCTGGTTATCTCTGGTTTTAGTTGGTCCTTTTCTCCCTGGTTGATGATTATCCCTCCTGTGGGCCTGCAAGCCTGTCTCAGCACCCCTGGGTGACAGACTCTCCCCTTGCACAGAGTGCTGTGGTGCTGCCCATCTCCTGGGTGCAGGTTGAGCCCAGGTGGACCAAGTCCCAACTGATCTTACAGTTAGGTATTCCCTGCATTCCTGGCTGTAACAGCCCGCTCAATAGCAGGAGTGAAGGTCACATTTCCCAGATTAAATTAGAATGTATAACTGTAATATATTTTTCACTTTTCAAATACAATTTTACATAGATTCTTCACAGTTTATAAAGGGCAATGATTTTTCGTTCCAAGTACATTGTTCATTGCTTCTTTGTCACCTCTTCTCCATGCTATTTGGGAATATATTTTTGATCTTATCTGCACCAATCAATGAAACACCTTTTTATACACAAGGAATAATGTAATATCAAACACCTACAGTGATCATCTATAAAGTCTTCCAGGTCTGTATCCATGTAAAAGTGGCTTACTGTTGATACCTCTCATTTATCTCCTATCATTACTATATTCACATACTCCAACTAGAATTATAGATAGTGAATGTGGACTAAAGATTTCATATTGGATTTGTTTCACATTACTGCTGCTACTACTGCTAGTAGCAGTACATAACATTCATGAAATTTACTTTTAAATACTTTCTTTTATAAGTCTTTAAACCTCCAAAATGACACAAAAGATAGACATTAATGTTTTGATTTTATTATTGGAGAGTTTAAGGCATAGAGCTAAACTAGTAGGAAGGTAGTATTTAGGTCCAGGTGATATGTATGGGCAGTAACTCAAGTAGAATAGTATAAATATGGGATAAATTGAATTTTTTCAAGGAGTATGCCAATGAAAATTTACAAAGAGAAGAAGAAGCATATTTTGACCCTGGTTTTGTATAGATTACAAAAGATAGAAACCTTGTAGGTTCTGAGCCAACCTATAATTCTACTGCTTGGAAGGTTGAGACAGGAAGCTTATGAGTTCAAGGCTAATATTGTCTCATAACAAGATCCTGTCTCCAAAATAGAAATATAAACACTAGCAAAACTGAAACTCTGTACTGGTATAGGTATGGGGGGAGTTGTAACATTTGGGAGGCAGTGACTATAAGAGGTTTGCCCATTAATATCTCTTTTTTCCTGAAATACAAGATTATTTTACAAGAATAATGGAGGGGGATGCTGTCAAAACTCTGGAAGAGAAAGTTCTTGCTTGAAACAGCCCTTAAAATGAGTAGATGAGTCAACTGAAAAGAAGAATATAATAAGAATGTTTGATTGTGTTGAGAATAGAGTTAAGTTTTTGTACTGGTTGGTTTTTCTGTGTCAACTTGTTACAGGCTGGAGTTATCACATAGGAACATTCAGTTGGGGAAGTGCCTCCATGAGATTCCTCTGTGGGGCATTTTTTCTCTTGGTGATCAAGGGGAAAGGGCTCTTTGTGGGTGGTGTCATCCCCAGGCTAGTAGTCCTGGGTTCTATAAGAAAGCAAGCTGAGCAAACCTGGGGCAGGAAGTCAGTAAGTAACATCCGTCCATGGCCTCTACATCAGCTCCTGCTTCCTGACCTGCTTGAGTTCCAGTCCTGACTTCCTTTGGTGATGAACAAAAACATGGAAGTGTAAGCTGAATAAACCCTGTTCTCCCCAACTTGCTTCTTGGTCATGATGTTTGTGCAGGAATAGAAACCCTGACTAAGACAGTTTTTGACCGTTAATTCATAGTAATATACATTTACAGTTTTTTTTTATCAAGATTTTTTTCTTTTTTTTTATTCGATATAATTTATTTACATTTCAAATGATTTCCCTTTTCTAGCCCCCCCCCAATCCCCGAAAGTCCCGTAAGCCCCCTTCTCTTCCCCTGTCTTCCCACCCACCCCTTCCGACTTCCCCGTTCTGGTTTTGCCGAATACTGTTTCACTGAGTCTTTCCAGAACCAGGGGCCTCTCATCCTTTCTTCTTGTACCTCATTTGATGTGTGGATTATGTTTTGGGTATTCCAGTTTTCTAGGTTAATATCCACTTATTAGTGAGTGCATACCATGATTCACCTTTTGAGTCTGGGTTACCTCACTTAGTATGATGTTCTCTAGCCCCATCCATTTGCCTAAGAATTTCATGAATTCATTGTTTCTAATGGCTGAATAGTACTCCATTGTGTAGATATACCACATTTTTTGCATCCACTCTTCTGTTGAGGGATACCTGGGTTCTTTCCAGCATCTGGCAATTATAAATAGGGCTGCTATGAACATAGTAGAACATGTATCCTTATTACATGGTGGGGAGTCTTCTGGGTATATGCCCAGGAGTGGTATAGCAGGATCTTCTGGAAGTGAGGTGCCCAGTTTTCGGAGGAACTGCCAGACTGCTTTCCAGAGTGGTTGTACCAATTTGCAACCCCACCAGCAGTGGAGGAGTGTTCTGATACCAAAGCCACACAAAGATCCAACAAATTAAGAGAACTTCAGACCAATTTCCCTTATGAACATCGATGCAAAAATACTCAATAAAATTCTTGCCAACTGAATCCAAGAACACATCAAAACGATCATCCACCATGATCAAGTAGGCTTTATCCCGGGAATGCAGGGTTGGTTCAATATACGGAAATCCATCAATACAATCCACTACATAAACAAACTCAAAGAACAAAACCACATTGTCATTTCATTGGATGCTGAAAAAGCATTTGACAAAATTCAGCATCCTTTCATGCTTAAAGTCTTGGAGAGAACAGGAATTCAAGGCCCATACCTAAACATAGTAAAAGCAATATACAGCAAACCGGTAGCCAGCATCAAACTAAATGGAGAGAAACTTGAAGCAATCCCACTGAAATCAGGGACCAGACAAGGCTGCCCCCTTTCTCCTTATCTTTTCAATATTGTACTTGAGGTACTAGCTCGGGCAATTCGACAACATAAGGAGGTCAAAGGGATACAAATTGGAAAGGAAGAAGTCAAACTATCATTATTTGCAGACACATGATTGTCTACCTAAGTGACCCAAAGAACTCCACCTAGAGAGCTCCTACAGCTGATAAACAACTTCAGCAAAGTGGCAGGTTATAAAATCAACTCAAGCAAATCAGTGGCCTTCCTATACTCAAAGGATAAGCAGGCTGAGAAAGAAATTAGGGAAATGACCCCCTTCACAATAGCCACAAACAGTATAAAGTATCTTGGGGTGACTCTTACCAAACATGTAAAAGATCTGTATGACATTTACAGTTTTTTAAGACATTCTTTGCAGTTCCAAAAACTTCATTGTACAATGAGAGATAATAGGTGCACAAATCAGTTTAGCTTTTGTTCAGTTTTGCCATATAAGTACAATAGTAGGTAAAGGATATTAGGATAATGATGATACTGCTATTGGCATCGGAGATGGTAGAATCTAAGCTAATAAAGAACAGTGAAAGAAACTGTGAGTTGATCAATAGGGAGAAAGAGAAGTCAATGCCTGAATGTCATAAGAAGAGGGGGCCAATTTAATGCTCATAGAAAGTAATGCTTTATGCTAATTGTAAGAGCCAAAGGAAATGTTCAAAACCCAGAAATTTTGATCATTTCTTTCAGTGGCAACATAGTTTTAGGTAATGGTGGAATCTATGGTATAAATATAAGAATAGATAAACAGAAATGAGGATAAAAGCTGAATTCTTTTGGATTACTTGACATCAAGTCTAAATATTCAAAAGTGTGATTTTCATCCTTCCTATTACGTGTGAAAAGAGATTTTCTATAGTCTATTGAGAAACTAACTTTGTCTTGTTCTTGTCAGAAACTCAAAATTACATTCATAAGTACTATTGCCCTCTACACTAAGGCTTTGCATTCTGATACTTAGATATTGATTCTAAGCTGAATAGTACATCCCTCTTTTCCTCTCAAGAAGAGCTTTGAAGTATATTGGAGTAGTCTTTTTTTTTTTTTTAAGAATCACTTAAAATCACTTCCTTTAATATACAAGAAACATAAACTCAAAGAGAGCTCAATAAAGGCCGCATTCCAAAGTTGATAGCCTGGGAGAAATCAAAGAAAACAAGTTTGCCTCAGTGCCATTGGAAAAGGGGGGTGAAGGACACAGAATATTGCCTAACTCTGGGTGAATCCAGCATGGACCTAGCTCTCCATTAAAGCAAATTGCTGATATTCTTTGTCAAAAACCTGCTTTTGTTCCATGTTTCTCCTCCATTTTCTGGAAATCTCTCAGTACAAAGAATTGTTCCTTCCTTTGGCTCCCTAACATTTTTGTTTAGGGAAGAAGACCCTTCATCCTCTCTAGTATAAAGGTCCCAAGGGAATTTACATAATGTAATATAAGAGGATATCTTCTTAGTACCTTGCTGTTTTTTTTTTTTTTTTTTTTCATCTCTTGTGCTTTGGAACCTAAAGATTAGAGACACTTAGCATTTCCTGTGGTTTGTTTGGCTTCCCACTTAGTAATACCTTTTTGAAGGGGAACTCAATGTGGTTTTAAGGTAGCAACACAAAGGATAACTGAATACCCAAAAGGAAGTCTAGTTCAGAAGACATGAGTACTTCCTGGGGCAGACCAAACGTTGGTTGGAAAGTGATTTAGAGGCATATATCTGAAATATTTCATCTAGATCTATATTCAGAAGACTCTGGGAGTATGTACCACTGATCTTTATGTTTGTCTATGAAATGCCAAGAGGAGAACAGCAGAAATCTGAGTTCTGGGCTTTTTCTTAGGACTCTTCAGCTGTTCTTCTTGTAAGCTTGGTTGTAGAAATCTCTCCATCTGAATTAGAGTGCTGCATGTGAGTACTAGGTAAACAGGATACTACTACTAGAGCCAGATGCTTGTTGTATGGCATATATGCTGGAGTGACAAGGATGTTCTGAATAGATCCTGTCTCTACTAGGGACATTCATTGGCTCTTCCTCTCACTTGCACCTTTCCTCTCTTCCCCCGTCTCAGTACCCTGTATGAATGTGTGTGTGTGCGTGTGCGTGTGCGTGTGCGTGTGCGTGTGTGTGTGTGTACCTGTATATGTGTGTATGTGTTTTCTTCCAGTACTGGTCACAAAAGATTCTTTTGGCAGTAGATAGGTTAGCAATGACGGCAAACAAGACACAGAGATTGGGCATTCCTATAGATATTCACAGAGTAAAAACTAAGCAGCCTAAATATTTTGGAGTGCTTATATAGACTTCGAATCAAGGAAGAATAATGCCATTTTCTGCATTATTTTTAAACAAAAATACAATTGCACAATTTCTACCCTTCCCTTTCTTTCTCCAACCCATCCCCTTGTCTGTTCTCTCCAATTTCTCCCATTCTCTCTGCCTGTTTTCCTCTTAAATGTGTATGCATATGCATATGTATACACGCATATATAATATATATAATCCAGGGGTTATTATAAATGTAAACATATATGTATAATATGAAGGTCAATTTTATGTAGAAATCCAAGCTATTATTTTAAATGATAGAAACCACAACATTTTACACAGAAATTCAGGGAAGTTTGACCTTAGTTGTGTTTAGGGCTGTTCAAAATGCAGTAGTATTTTTGTTAGAGCTACTTGAGGAACTTGAATGTGCAGATTATTAATTTTTTAATAATTTACTAATATATGATGTCCATTGAAAGGGTTTTGAATAAAATATCATATAAGGTGCTTGTTAGAAAGGCAACCACCAGCATGTAAATAATTCTGGAGGCTTCCAAAACAATTTACATTCCTGTTGGTTGCCCAATAGAACTAAATGATAAAACCCCATTGCTGAAGAAACCACTTGCTATTCTTTCAAGAAATAGTGAAATTAAGTTATAATTGAACTGCAAATATTCTCTGTGCTATATAGGTGTCATGATGGTAGAAGTTGTTATGCAGGCCTCAATTGAAGAAGAACTTCACCAACAATCTCACTTATCTATGGACTCTGTATCCAACACTATTGACTATCCAGGAAAGGCATGCTCACCAATACAATAGTGGTTAAGTGTGGGTTGGGCATAAGAATTTTTTATTGGACTTGTGGCAATAAAGAATTCACATTTAGCACTGTAAACCTTGTTAAAACCTCATGGAAAAGAAAGTTATAGGCTCTAGTGGGGAAGCTATTTGTATTGTTTTGCTAAACGAATACAATGTATTTGTCAAAATTTCTTTCTATGTGGTTGTATTCATGCCATTAAATTAATGTTTCCATCAGCTTTGGTTGGAAGTATTGTTTTTCAGTAAGTGCAATTTTATGAGTGGTCAAATTGTTGAGAATAAGTGATTACTCAGAATACTCAACCACAGATATCATGTTTGTATAACCTTCTTTGAGACTATGAAACATTTTTTTTCAGAAGAAGGATAAACAATTTAAGACCCAGAGGAAGTAAGGTGGTGGGGGAAGTGGTGTAGAACTCTGACTAGTGGATATGGTAGGGCTACTGCATTTTTTGCAACTCAGAGCAGTTGTAATTACCTATACCAAAATTATAAATTTGCTCTATGCTCATCCTGTCTGAGGGGAGCAGGTTACCAGGGACCATGTTCCTACCTGAGGATCTCTATGTAATTAATGGTTGATGAGAGAGACAGAAACATTTTCTTTAGTGGTATAGTCATTGGCAAGGTGGCATCCTTCTGTAAACAAATCCTCATACTTGCTCCAATAAGCAACCCTGATGAAAATAATTGGATCAGAAGTAAGGAAAGGAAAGTAGAAGTAGGGCTAGTTATAAAGAAGAAGGAGATCAGAGAGACTGGAAGGAGTCGGGAGAGAGTAGGTAGAAGGAAAATGACCAAAATATATTATATACATGTATGAAATAACCCATCAGTCTGTGTAAATAATATGTGACAATAAAGAATTTTCAAACAGAAACTTCTAGTTTTATATAATTGAGACCCAATGTTTAGGCTATACACCCAATCTTATTTCACATAAAAATTATTTCAGACTGGAGGAGAAAAAAATGGTTTCTAGACAATTGAAGAGTTTAAACTTATATGCCTAAACAGGATGATTACCTTAGGGATTGAAGTAATTTGAATTTAGTAGTAAATTCCTTGAGCAGAAAATATTTTCCTGCAAGTTTCTAAAGAGGTGATGGCTTTCTGATACAGGTGGATATTAATTACTTCAGCTTAGTAGAACAGTGACATTTCTATACCTTAGTTTGACACGAAGGGAAGAGATTCACCTATGTTTAAGTGAGGGTAGACTGGTTACAAGCAAGAAGCATTGTATACTGGATATTAGATGCTAGATACCGGAAATTGCACCTACTGTAGTGAATAGGCAAGGTAAATCATAAAGCTTTCCTATTACTATTGAAATTGAATCTAGTACCTGTTATTATAGAAGATAGGGATTAAATTTGACCAGAAATATTAAAGTTGCTGGCTCTGAAATACATTGGTGAAAATATGTACAAATTATGTTGAGTATGATAATGTCAGTTTAGGTATATTTTCACTAATCACGGGGATGGCTTTATTAAGACTATTTGTATAGCTCATTAGCTACCTGTTCCAATGTAATAACAGTTTCAAGCTGACATTGTTTTGTCTTTCTAACACCTTTAGAATAAGATCTTTTCTTTTAACTCTCCTCACTCATTCAATTCTCTTTTTGCAAGGTCTCAGGGGAACAACTTAATGTGAGGTTCTTTTTTTTTCAGAAAGAGTCACACATCTTCACTGCAATTCTTGTTCACTGTGTATCTTGTACACTGTAGAGTGTGTGCTAATGCTTCTTCTAAAAGAGGAGCTCCAAACTGTCAAAGTCCAGTGCTTTTGTGAGACTGGTATTTGTAAGAATGTAGATTGAATTAGTCAGGGTCAGACAGCAGTTGGAGTAAATCACCAGAGACAACCATGAGTGGCACAGTGAAGCTATTGGGGTGCATGGACTTGGGAAATAAGAAAACAGGTCTTTGAGCTATGCTTCCTAAACAGACCTCTCTGGACATATCATTTAAGAGTGATTGGATCGTGAATAATGAAAATGTCTGCATTTGTATTCTGTACTGAATGGCTGTGGCACAATGCGCTAATGTGAATTCTTTGTAGTGTAGTTCTATATGGTGTGTTTTCTACTCTACTGGAATCTCTCAAGCTCAGGACAAGATATTTCAATTGTGTGACTACATTGTGCATGTTGTCACAAAATGGGGTGGGCAAGAAATATTGCTCTTTAAAAGTTAGTGAACCGTGGGGATTTTTACATGGAATTGTAAAGAGTTCAAACTAGTCAAGGAAAGAAGTGGCAGATGGACAACTTGAAGAAGGTTCAGGCAATGTATGAAAGACATAGGCATTGATCTCAAACGGCTTTCTTTTCAGAGATGCACAGCCTAGGCCTTAGTGACTTAAAGAAAATATCCGTGTTATCACTTTGAGCTCTTTGCTGAATAGAGTTTCCACATTCATCCTCCAGACAAGTTTATAGCTAGCTCCACACAGCCCATAAATTGTCTTGAAAAGACCCTAAATGGTTAAATTTGATCAAACAAATGGTTATTTTGAAAACTACTCATTAGCATCCTGTTACTGAGCAGAGCACTGCCTGAATTAAGTTGCTTGTTTCCAAACACCTGTTTGAAACATGCCACACAGAGACTGACAGAACAGGATTTTCTTTTTTAGAGACAAAATCTTAGACTTTTAAAAAATAAATAGTAATTGTGAAAACATTCTATGTGCCTTTGAAGATGATATGCTTCTGAGCAGTATGCTTTTAATACCTATTTTGTAACTATGGAAAGAGTAGATCAGGTCCCTATAATATCTTCATTCTATCTAAATTCATCACTATACATACTATTTATCTCCTCATTTTGCAGTTTCACTTTCCACTGTCTAATCAAATCTGTGAGTTCTAATTTATCTGACTATCCTGGCATTGTTCTTATCCATTCTTAGTTCTATTGGAAGTTTTTATCACTCTCACTGGGCTGCTTTAGTTGTCCTCTCTACTTGTAATACCCATAATGAATTTAAATTAATGAAAATAAAGTAGTTAATTATTCAGCAGCACTTGCCACATTTTAAGTACCTAGTAGCTATATGCTACCATTAACTTCCATACTCGGCAGTATAAATAGTATTTTTTCATTTTAATACATCTTTCAGAAAATTCTTTCTATGCTAATGCATTCTTGATAGATATCCAGCCTTGAAGTCTCTCTTGGGCCTCAGACATATAATAAAACTTGAATATCTCCATCAGGGTTCCTCATAGTTCTTGTATTATCTTCACCAAAGTCTTTCCTAGAATGTAAGCTATCACCTGGAATGCAAAGATAAAAAACCTCAACATTATTCTTTGTAAAGTGGAGGGCCATTAAGAATTTTGACTGTTCCCAGATGATTAATTTCACTATTGACAGTTCTTTATGGAAGAATCTTCATTTCATTTGATAATTTCTAAGTTGAAAAATTCCCTACAATGACCTTGTCACAAATTCCATTCTCTCTTATTACCCCTGCCCCTAAATTAACTTCAAATACTGAATACAAAACAAGTCTAACAAAGCAATCATTGTGATAGGAATGCCACAATTACTTAATTGACACTTCCCAATCTCTTATTTATTTGGATTTCTAAATCAACAGAACTAAACTACAAATTAATTCATTAGTACAAACAATAAGAAATGAGGTCAGGATTATTAAGAAGAGAATAGAGAAGCAGATGAATTGATCCACAGGCTGATACAGGTTGATCCCTGGAACTCAGCAAAAGTAGGTCACCCCCATGTCTCTTAATTACATGCCCACAAGCTTTCTTCTGTCAGGTCTGGAAATCTTGGGGCTTATTTCTACACAGTGTAATTATGTTTCCATATCTGATCGTGTCCAATTTTGAAATGAAATAAACAGTAGGAGCTAGTCATATTAGCAAGTGGAGCCACCAAATTACATTCATTAAGCCATTGTTCAATTATGGAGTGCAGTCCTCCAGTGACCCCAGGAAAGCAAAAATTTAGTTTACAATTAAAGATCTGTGCTACTCAATAAATATATGTACAATTTTTGGAATGAATGTGCTGTTTCCCTTTCTATCAAAGAGAATCTAGATCCAGAAATTGCTTGAAGAATAATTACACTTCGATGAAAAGAAGCTGCATTCACCTTGATCCAAATTGGGTTAGTAATTATCACCATAATGCATTATAATGATCCTTTGAATGTATAATTATAAACCTTCAGAAGGGTCTTAGTGTTATTCTCAAGTAACAGCAAAATCACAAGCAATGTTTTCCACTTCCTTCTCTACAACATACAGGGCAATTCTCTATTGAATCACTAATATTCTTTTATTATAGCTATTTCCTATGCTTCAAGAAAACCTTATCTCTATCCCATTATACTGTTCTCATTGTTAGTCTGAGCTTGCATTTCCACCTCTGAGTACTTTGTTCTATACTGTTTAAGTGAGCTACCACTTATCAGACTGGCAAAATGTCTGATAAATGAGTCTTGATCCTGATACTTACTAGCTCTGTGAACTTAGAAAAGTCATTTATTTTTTGACCTGTCTGTGTCTCAGAAATTATATTAAGAACCCTGAACAATTAATCCCTTGGTATATAAATGGTCTACTATGTGCAGAACTCCTTAAACATGAGCTAAACATAAAGGTGTCTGATCTTGTATAATTTGCATTTTGAGAGGCAGTCTCATAAGGAGATATCCTCGGTATATGAGTTAAGAACACATGCACTTGACTTTTTTCTCTCACATTGTCTTTTGATTTCCATCTGGAACCTGGGTCAGTCTTATTACTGAAACATCTTACTTTATATGTATTAAATCTCATCATTTTGAATCTTGAATTGCTACTCCCACAGTTTCAGGTGCTGTTCAGGCATTTATCACTATGGAGTTGTGTAAAGGATTTATCTAGGTACTAGATGTGGAGATATGAATGCAATGTTTCAGAGTGTTACAGAGTTCTCACACATTTTTATAGGCGACTGGGTCTAATAGACAAATTATTATAGATAAGAGGCACAAGGCAGAAACCAAGTTCTTTTTATCAGCATCTCACTATCTGAAACTAATAAGCACTTGGGTCATTCTGATCTCAATGTCTCTGACCTCTGTATGACTTGGAGTCAATTGACTCTATCTGGTTACTGCATACATTTAATGTAGTTTTATGTGTCATCCTGGAAAATGACTTATTTTTCCCTCATCCTTTCTTTCCTCTATCAGAGACAGGACTTTTATATATATAATTTATTGTGACATCACTTTGAAATCTCCAATGAAATATGGTAAGAAGCATCTTTTAAATTTTGATTTCCTGTTAGCTTTGTTAACTTTCAGAACAGCTACCATTTTGGATTGCTAAATGGCCTTCTAATTCCTTTTTCATGTCTGGTGCTTTGTCTCAGGTCTACAGGACTGTCAGAGCCTATTTACTGATCTCACTTAATCTCCTCCTTCAGAACTCTTCAGCCTAGCTTTTTCTCCTGCTCTGTATTCTGTTCACTGCTCTGCCACCTCACAGGCTTCAGCTGCAACAGAAAAGTACATGTGAAATTGGGAGCTAGCCTCCATGATACATACATTATTAATGAGAGTCATGAATTTATGTCATTTAAAATATTACAAGACTGTTCTCTGTTTAAAAAATCACAAAAACATGAAAAATCAACTCCATTTCCAGAGAATGTGTGTATTATGTTCAAGATCCACAAGTCACACTTAAATAAAGCCGCTCAGGGGTGGGCATGCTCGCTGCTATCCAGCCTTGTGTTCACTTTATACTCAGAAAAAGAAAATTGAGAGCAACTAGTTTATCATGTGGTATAGTTTTGAGTTCTGTCCTTTTCTGTCCAAGTTTTTGCACTGAAAATATTTTTTTTTCTTTTTGGATTTTTCTATTAGATATTTTCTTTATTCACATTTCAAATATTATCACCTTTTCTGGTTTTCTGTTTGAAAACACTCTATCTCATTCCCCCTCCTCCTGCTCACCAATCCACCCACTCCCCCTTCCCTGTCATTCCCCTACACTGGGGCATGGAGCCTTCACAGGACAAAGAACCTCTCCTCCTATTGATGACCAACAAGGCCATCCTCTGCTACATTTGTAGCTGGACCATGGGTCCCTCCATCTGTACTCTTTGGTTGGTTTTTTAGTCCCTGGGAGCTCTGGGGAAACTGGTTAGTTCATATTGCTCCTCCTTCTGTGGGGCTGCAAATCCTATCTCTTGTATTCTGTTAGTGATGCTTGCATTTATGACGCCGGATCTCTTTCCTCGGTTTTCTATCTCTAGGCTTGTCTCCCTTTGTAAATTCTTTATTCTTTCTACTTCCATTTTTAGAATTAGGTGGTTTTGTTTAATTCTTACATGGGTTTTCTTGTCTTTTCCTGTAATTCTTTAAGGGATTTTTGTGTTTCTTCTTTAAGGGCTTTTACCTGTTTACCTGTGTTCTCCTGTATTTCCTTAAGGGATTTATTCATGTCCTTCTTAAAGTAAACTATCAGCATCATGAGATGTGATTTTAAATTCACCTCTTGCTTTTCCGGTGTATTGGGATATCTAGGACTTGATGTGGTGGGAGAACTGGGTTCTGATGCTGCCAAGTAGCCTTGGTTTCTGTTGGTAGGGTTCTTGTGCTTGCCTTTCTCCATCTGGTTATCTGTGGTGTTAGTTGGCTTTGCTGTCTCTGGCTGGAGCTTGTCCCTCCTGTAGGCTTGTGGCCTGTGTCAACACTCCTGGCAAGACCAGCTCTCTCCTGGGCAGGATTTGGGTGTGGAGGGCTCTGGAACAACCTTAGTTCCTGGGTGCAGATGGAGACTCTAAGAATCCTGTTCCAGCTCTTCCACTGTTTCTGTGCCCTGTGTGCTCCTGGCTGGTCTCACTTTGGACAGTTATTGGAGAGAAAGTGATGATCTCAGTTCTGAGCCTGGGAGTGAGAGCACACCTGGGAAACCAGCTCTCTTTTCCTGAAATATTTTCAAAGACCTGTATTAATCACACAAATAATAGTGATACAGTGACTGTTAATAAAGTTGGAAAATTAAAGAAATGGATTTTCTCAGAGAGCAACTGGCATTTTGGGGATAAAACTAATGTATTCAGTAAATAAATTTCACATAGCCTGACTAAGCACTCCTACAGACTATTCAGATCAATATTTGATGAGAATGTATCAAAGCAAACTTATTGCTATGAGGAGCCACTGCTGTCTTTTGATTGAAGTTAATAAAGCAGACATATTAGTGTAAAGCACTTGCTAGATGCATTTGAAATTTGTTCTAACTACCACTAGGGCTGCTAATGGAAGATGGTAATTACTGTCCACATAATTCTAAAATAATTAGGAAAATGGGCACTTTTTGCAATCATGCTATTAAAATGAAGACCTGTTAAAAGTTTCTGGACATGTGTTGGTTTAAATCCGTGAAGAGATAAAAGTAAAGGCGGCCCTTTTACCTTACAATTCAAATCTTTCTTCTGTTGCATACTGTAAAGCTTAAAAAGGGCAAGGAATTTAGAGATCTTGCCAATGACACAGTGTGGCACAGAAAGTCAAGTGTGGCAGTGACAGAATTCTGCACATCACATTACAGCAAAAACACTGTAGACATCCTGCTCTTGCTTCATCCATGTTAAAAAAAAAAGACAGCAGATTTAAATGCATCTCTTGGATGCTTCCCTGAAGGCATAGATAGTTCACTGCATTGACAAGGACTCCCTAGGACTGAAGTTGTTCAGGGCATTCACTTCCATCTCTGAATAAATCAGGGTACAACTGGCAGCATCAGACAGGTGTGCCCTGCTCCCAGCATCAGGCTTGGGCCCAGCAGATTTGCAGTCTGTGCACTCCCCTGACTGAAACATGAGAGAATGCTAAGTGTGGTGTGCGTGAAAGAGAAGATGAATGGTTCCTGGAAGCATATTGTCAGTTGTGAGACACGGCTCCCTCCCATAAAAGACAAGAAGATACTTAAAGAAAGGGATCCTGGGACAGCGTTAATAAAGGAGAGAAAACATGATAAGAAAACATGGTCTCCAAGGACCAGGGCATGTGCATACTTTCTCAGTCAATTTAAAATGTCTTGAATGTAATTTGTAATTGCAGCTTGTTGGATCTGAAATAGAATGAAATAAAAGGAGCAAGGGAGGCCTTGCAAAAGAAAGGCCTGCCTGGAATGTGTAGGGGAAGCAATCTTTCTAAACAGAGATGGCTGCTTGGGAAAAACTGCACAACCAACAAAATCTTGCTGCTAGTGGTGAGTCAGGAATGGCTTGGTGCAGAATTGCTGAAATAGAGGGTTAAATCATATATTAATCTTTGCAATGTGCTCAAAATTCTGTATAGTGCAGAAGAGCATCTATGCTTGTGATATCAGCTCTCTACATAGCTACCTTGTGAGAAATGGACAGTGAGAATTATCATCCTGAATTCACAGATGAGGAACATGATATTCAAAGATGCAAATGACTTATCTTAGATCACATCATCTAAGTTCCAACCCAGTGCTCTTGTCAAGAGAGCACTTGAAGGACTTGATGCCCTGTTTGACTATACTTCATGTTTGTAACATAGGTGCTTCTGGGTCAAGGAAATTTGTATCCTATACTCAACCCTGATGCCCATTGACAGTCCCCAGAAATCCTCCTATATAATTTTGCTGTATATGTATGATGTGTACTCCCATGAACTACCCAACTTAGAAAACATTCACAAAAAAAACTGTTGCCACAAAGAAAGGGGAAAGGGAGAAATAGGGATAATGAGAATGTGTATGTGTGTGTGTGTGTGTGTGTGTAGAGAGAGAGAGAGAGAGAGAGAGAGAGAGAGAGAGAGAGAGAGAGAGAGAGAGAGAGAGAGAGAGACTGTTAACAGTAAAAGGAATGAAAACAGTCATCCAAGTCGTGCTCTTAAAAGCTCTGGGTTTTCCAGATTTGATGTTTCATTCTATGTAAGAAATCCTCTGCCATGCCAAGCAGACCTAATCAGTAGGGGAGTACCAGGACAGGGAAATGGAAGGGGGGTGATTGGGAAATTGGCAGAGGGAAGAGAGCTTATGAGACTGATAGGGAGGGGGGAACCAGGAAAGGGGAAAGCATTCAGAATGTAAACAAACGATATACAAAATAAAAAAAAAAATAAAATAAAAGAGAAAAAAAAGCCACATTCTAAAAAGACCCCCCAAAACAAAACAAACAAATGAAACCAAACCAAAAAAAAAAAAAAAAAACACTAGATTTTTGTGTTTTGTCCCAATTTTGGAAGACTTTCTGTCTCTTTCCTTTGACTAAACCATGTTCACTGTGCTGAGGCAGACATAAACACCACTGACGCTGGAAGACTTCTACTACAGGTTCATCCTATGCAAAATAGGCCCGTTCATTATCTAGTTCATGCTTCAGATCCCTAGTGATTGCTGACTAGAGCAGTCACAACTGATTACATTGCAAGTGACAGAAATTGAACTTGATCTAAATGGCTTAGGGAGAAAGAGAAGAAGAGACGGAGCAGGAGGGAGAGGTAAAGAGATATTGAGGAATTTAATGTATCAAGAAAGTGAGCAATATCAAGGACCAAGCATCAGGGATATTTAGTAGCAGAGTAAAAATGCTGCCACTGTTCTCCTTGCTGATCTCTGGTATTCTTGCTTTTGTGTCTTCTTTCTCTCAGATTCCTCTGGGAACCCTGGTGATCAACAGTCCCTACCCTAAATATCTCACAAGCTTTAGAGGGAAATTTAAACCATCTCCTGCACTTCATTTCAGATGATTCTAGGAGATTGCACCAATTGGCCTGCTTGCTTTATGTACCTTTCCCTAGAAATATCTGGTATGACTTAAGGCAAAAACATTTAACCTTAATCCTTGGGGAGGCTGTGCACCTTATACTAGCTTCCTTTTCTAGAACACAGAAGAAATTACTGTGGATCCGGTCAACCTTACTAGTTCTTTTCTACCACATTGTTTCTGGTGAATTGCTTCTTAATTCTGAAAGTATTATCTTGCCTTTTCTATGAAAAGATTTTGACAATTCCTTGATATTTGAACCATGGAATATCACATGTTCTTCTAGAGATCTGATAAAATGTATGGTATTTCTGTGCAATTTCATTTCTTTTTCTTTTTATTAGATATTTTCTTTATTTACATTTCAAATGTTATTCCCTTTCCTGGTTTGCCCTATGAAAACCCCCTATTCCAACCCCTGCCCCCTGCTCACAAACACACCCACTCACACTTCCCTGTCCTGGCATTCCCCTACACTGTGGCATCGAGCCCTCTTAGGACCAAGGGCCTCTCCTCCCTTTGATGTCCAACAAGACCATCCTCTGCTGCATATGCAGCTGGAGCCATGGGTCCCTCCATGAGTACTCTTTGGTTGGTGGTTTAGTCCCTGAGAGCTCTGGAGGTACTGGTTGATACATATTGTTCCTCCTATGGGCATGTAAACCCCTTTAGCTCCTTGAATCCTTTCTCTAGCTCCTCTATTGGGGACATGTGTTTAGTCCAATGGATGGCTGTGAGCATCCCCCTCTGTATTTCTCATGCACTGGCACAGGATACAGCTTTATCAGGCTTCTGTCAGCAAGCACTTGTTGGGATCCACAATAGTGTCTGTGTTTGGTAAGTGTATATGGGGTGGATCCCCAGGTGGGGCAGTCTCTGATGTCCTTTCCTTCTGTCTCTGCTTCACACTTTGTCTCTGTATCACCTCCCATGGGTATTTTGATAAACATTTTAAGAAGGACCAGAGTATCCATACTTTGTTATTCATTCTTCTTGAGCTTCACGTGGTTTGTGAATTGTGTATTGGGTATTCCGAGCTTTCGGGTTAATATCCACTTATCAATGATTGCATACCACCTGTGTTCTTTTGTAATTAGGTTACCTGACTCAGGATGATATTTTCTAGTTTCATCCATTTGCCTAAGAATTTCATGAATTCATTGTTTTTAATAGCTGAGTAGTATTGCTTTCTGTAAATGTACCACATTTTCTCTATCCATTATTCTGTTGAGGGACATCTGTGTTCTTTCCAGCTTCTGGCTACTATAAATATGGCTGCTATGAACATAGTGGAGCATGTGTCCTCATTACACAGTGGAACATCTTCTAGGTATATGCCCAGGAGTGGTATAGCTGGGTCCTCAGGTAGTACTATGTCCAGTTTTCTGAGGAACCACCAATCTGATTTCCAGAGTGGTTGTACCAGCTCACAATCCCACTAGCAATGGAGGTATGTTCCTCTTTCTCCACATCTTGCCAGCATCTGCTGTCACCAGAGTTTTTTATCTTAGCCATTCTGACTGTTATGAGGTGGAATCTTAGGGTTGTTTTGATCTGCATTTCTCTGATGACTAAGGATGTTGAACATTTCTTTAGGTGCTTCTGAGCCATTTCACAATTGCTCAGTTGAGAATTTTTTGTTTCGCTCTGTACCCCATTTTTAATAGGGTTATTTGGTTCTCTGGAATCTAACTTCTTGAGTTCTTTGTATACATTTGATATTAGCCCTTTATTGGATGTGGAGTTTATAAAGACCTTTTCCCAATCTGTTGGTTGCTGTTTTGTTCTATTGACAGTGTCCTTTGCCTTAAAAAAGCTTTGTAATTTTATGAGGTCCCATTTGTCTATTCTTGATCATAGAGCATAAGCTATTGGTGTTCTGTTCAGAAAATTTCCCCCTGTGCCCGTGTGTTCAAGGCTCTTCCCCAGTTTCTTTTCTATTAGTTTCAGTGTATCTGGTTTTATGTGGAGGTCCTTGATTCACTTGTGCTTGAGTTTTATACAAGGAGCTATGAATGGATCTATTTGCATTCTCCTAAATGCTAACTGCCAGTTGAACAAGCACCATTTTTGAAAATGCTGTCTTTTTTCCCACTGGATGGTTTTAGCTCCTTTGTCAAAGATCAAGTGACCATAAGTGTGTGGGTTCATTTCTGGGTCTTCAAATCTATTCCATTGATATTTCTGCCTGTTACTGTACCAATACCATTCATTTTTTAAACACAATTTCTCTGTAGTATACCTGGAGGTCAAGGATGGTGATTCCCCCAGAAGTTCTTTTATTGTTGAGAATAATTTTTACTATTCTGGGTTTGTTATTCTAGATGAATTTGGAAACTGCTCTTTCTAACTCTATGAAGAATTGAATTGTAATTTTGATGGGGATTGCATTGAATCTGTTGATTGCTTTTCTCAAGATAGCCACTTTTACTTAATTACTCCTGCCAGTCCATGAGCATGTGAGATCTTCCCATCTTCGGAGGTCTTCGATTGCTTTCTTCAGAGACTTGAAGTTCTTGCCATACAGATCGTTCACTGGTTTAGTTAGAGTCACACCAAGGTATTTTGTATTATTTGTGAATACTGTGAAGGGTGTGCTTTCCCTAATTTCCTTCTCAGCCTGTTTATTCTCTGAGTAAAGGTAGGCCACTGATTCGTTTGAGTTAATTTCACACCCAGCCACTTTGCTGAAGTTGTTTATCATTTCTTTTCTGTGGCAAGTGTATTCCATGTGTGGTAGGGAACATTTGCTATCTGCTCCAACTACTATTCCAGAAAACTGACTAGTCCCTAAAATTACCATAGTCTGTCTGCAGACCCCTTTTTTCCTCAATTTGGTGATTTTTTTCACTTGACTGAAAATATAATCAGAATTTATGAGTCAGTTGAAGTACTGTCCACTTTTGGAAAGCCATTTTTGATCTTCCTTGAAGACCCAGATCAAACCATCTAACCAGTGTCTTTTTTTTTTTTTTTTTTTACATTTTAGGAACAGTAAATGTTACTTAAAAAGTCAACTCATTTAATTATCACCATCTCCCATGTATTTGCTAGAAATGCATATTCTTGGGCTTTGCTCCAGAATTAATGAATCAGAGGTTCTGGGGAGAAGCCAGAATTTTTTGTTTCAGTTTGTCCTCCAAGTAATTCTGATGCATGTGACAGTCACTGAGATAGATTCTCTTAGCTATTGTCGTAGGATCTGGCTCATGATAGTTCATCAGTAAAGTGCTATGTGGATGAATTAGTAAATCAATATTTTTTCTCCTAAGCAAGGATTTTGGGTGAGCTCTTTCTTCAAGTGTTATAACTAACAGATAGATGCTTCATTTACATCCATTCATTTATTCATTTATTGTGTTTATTCCTTCATTCATATCTAGAAAACTATCAGTCCAAACCTAAATTGTAATCTTTATCATAATAAAGAAGACTATTTAGGGAACATTCTTTCAGGACAAAAGGGTATACAATATTACCAATATAATACATTTCATTCATATCTTTTAAAATGAATCAAAAAATTCCAGAGAAAATCATGTCAATCTTTGCATGATGTTTGAAAAAGAGGGAGAGAGGAGAGAAGGAGAGAGAGAGAGAGAGAGAGAGAGAGAGAGAGAGAGAGAGAGAGAGAATCCCTCACTAAATCCTGAATGCCTCTAAGACATCCTTGCTGATAAACCCCAGACTTTAGTTGTAAACAAATTAAAGACCCCCCCAAAAAAAAAAGAAAAAGAAAAAAAAACATTTCCTTTGGCACATTCATTCAAGAACTTTATTGCTGTCTGTGAACTACTCTGTTCCTTTCAGAAGGATCAATTCTCTGTGTGCAGGCTAAGCAGGGCTGTCCTGCACCTTGGCAAAGATGAGTGGGAGTGTGTGAGAGAGACTGAGCTGTCTCAATAGCCCAATGTTATGCTTTCAGCAAGCTTTTGAGAACAAAGTCTCTGTTTTTATTGCTCTCCCTGCCAGTGACTGCAACTAGCTTCTTTCAGTGAGCTGTCCCATGCCTTTGCACTCAGTGCCAAAGCAGGCCATCCCTGAGCACTCTAAGCCCTTCAAGGCCCTGAAATGAGGCCATTCTTGAAGTAACCCTCTCATTCTGCACACACAAGCACACACACACAAACATTTTCTGATAATCCTTTCCTGAATCTCAAAGAAGAGAGTGCATATAAAGACTCAAAGAACAAAAGATCTCTTCATATACAGTTTTCCCCCTTAAACTATAAGTCATTATGCCAATTTAAGGGATTAAAAACAGAAAAAAATGCTATTAGTCTGAAAATGTATTCTGTTTTCATGATGTACAAAGTATATATCATATAAATGTCTTGAGATGAAATGCTTAAAATTTGAAGGTAAGCTTAAATTCATACTGGATAAAGTATGTTTCATTGTTTCATAGATGTGATACAAGGATGACTGGTAACAAATGTCTTTCAAATAGCAGTCTTCATTACAATACAATACCTGGAAATATTTACTAAACACACGGACTTTCTTTGGATTGTTTCACTTAGTATGTATTTCAGGAAAATACCAATTTAAATGGTTATTCTAGGAAACTTTTATATGCACTTGCTGTTAGAAGTTACTTGACTTAATTTTGAACATTCCTTCTAATACAGTATCTGTGGTTATTTGTATTTTCTCACATTTTATTTTGCACCCTTCTTCTTATATATCCTCTTTCTCTTGCTTCTGCTTACCTTCTTTTATTTATTTTTCTCCTTCCTCTCCTTTTCCCTCTCTTTCATCTTGTTCCCCTTATCTCTACTTTTCATCTTTCCCCCATATTCTACCTTCTGTCCAATTTATTTCTATCTAAATAAAGAGAAGACTTCCTAATAGCTAGATATTACATTTGATCTCTCATATATTGGATCAGCCTTAGCTTTTTCACATTTTTACTTTTTTCATGTGACCAAACTCTGCTACTATTTCTGTTAATTTATGGCAGAAGGAGGAGCAGGAGGAAGGAGAGGGAGAAGAAGAAACTTGGTATGTGATTTTTGTACTATTTTATACCTCTCATGGTACAAACATTCCATCAGTCATAACTCATTTCAAGTTGTGTAAGTGATGTTATATTGTGCTGGGAAGACATAAATTATTCTAGCAAATTAGTACAATCTCACTCTAATTCAACAGGAACTAGATTATTTTCAATCTTAAACTTATATCTTCCATTTTATGTAACGAATAAGCTAATAATGGTGCATTTTCTTTAAACCAAAGAAAAGCCAGTAATTGATACCATAGAAAAACTTAGGCTTCATGGTTGTGCGGGCTGAGTTTAAATTCCAGTTTTACTCTTGAAACTTGTGTGGTAGATACTTATATGATTGGTCCTGGTTTCATTATACATAAAAGAAACCCTCATTATTGAGGTAAATGTAGCATATGAATGACTAGTATTAAAGAACATAAAGGAAAAATAGCAGCATTACCATTAGAAACACTAACACTAATCTGGAAATTTTTTTTTGAATCTTTTTTTTATTCGATATATTTTTTATTTACATTTCAAATGATTTCCCCACTCCCAAAGAGTCCCGTAAGCCCCCTTCTCTCCCCCTGTCCTCCCACCCACCCCTTCCCACTTCCCCGTTCTGGTTTTGCTGAATACTGCTTCATTGAGTCTTTCCAGAACAAGGGGCCACTCTTCCTTTCTTCTTGTACCTCATTTGATGTGTGGATTATGTTTTGGGTAATCTAGGTTTCTAGGTTAATATCCACTTATTAGTGAGTGCATACCATGATTCACCTTTTGAGTCTGGGTTACCTCACTCAGTATGATGTTCTCTAGGGAAGCTGAGTTATCACAGTGTCCCTGAGGCTAATAAGACTTATTATTTTATCCAGTATTCACCATGTTCTAGGTACTAGTTACCATAGATTATTTTATTTTAAAGGCATATGAGACATATAAATATGAGTAAGCTGACAGTTCAAAAGAAAATTCAGTTTTTAAAATTTCAGTTTCCTATTTGACCTATGTAGGGCAAGTATCAAAAGGACAAATCTAGAAACAGAGAATGAAGGATATGTAATCAGTATCACAGTTCCAAGCTTTGTATTTTTATTGAAACCAACTCATTTGCAAACATCTACCATATGCAAAATAAAGAAATCAAATACTAGGAGAGAACCAGTTAATTTGAGCAGGACCGATTCTTCCTATTAGTTTAGTAAAAGATGTACACTCAAGCTTAAAGCACTGATTCAAAGCCAATCTGAGCCACCTCCTATGTTTTGTTTTGTTTTTTATGTATTGCTTAGATATGGAGCCATTCACCTGAGTGTCCTGTTCCTAGTCTTTTATTCTAAACATATGATATTTTTCTTCCAAACTCCCACGAAATTGAAATAGTGGGAGCACATCCAAACTCATTTTAGGAAGCTAGAATTACTATCATACCAATGTCAGACAAGGACATTACAAAATAGAAAACAATATGGCAATATGTCTGATTAAGATAGCAGCAAACATTTTCTACAAAACTTTAGGAAAACAAGTTTGATAACACATTTAAAGGGCACATCACCATCATTAAATAGGATTTGGGATATGAAGATAATTCCATAGTGATGAGTCTATAAATGTAGCATATATTAATAAAGAACAAAAGGCACATCCTTATTTCAGTAGATTCAGAAAAGTGATTTAACTAACTTTAACATATCTTCCTAATAAAAATTCACAACAAGTATGGGAGGAATGTATCTCAACATTTACAATTTTCTTTAAAAAGCTAACAGGCTAGTTGCCCCAGCACAGGGGATGCTAGAGGGATAAAGTAGCAGTGGGTGGATGGGTGGGGGAGCACTGTCTTAGAGGCACAGGAGAGGAGGAATGGAATGGGAGATTTTGTGAAGGGGAGACCAGGAAAGGGGACGACATTTTAGAGATAATTCATCAAGGGAACTTGATGATAAACTTTAATTGTTAATTTGACATAGCCTTGAATCCTCTTGGAAGAGTTTCACTGAGGGATTGTCTGTGGTTTGACCTGTGTGCATATCAGTTAGGGACTGTCTTAAGTGATTTAGGAAGGCCCAGGGTACTCTGGTGGTACCATTCTCTATGCAGAAAGTCCTGAACAGTTTAAGAGTAGAAAAAGTGAGAAGAGTATAAGAAAGAAAATGTGGGTACATTCATTTTTCTTTGCTTTGATTGTGGATGCAACATGCTTAGAAAAACTTCTTGTCACCTTAACTTCCTCATAGTAATGAACCTGGAATTGTGAGAAAAGATAATCTTTCTCCACTATACTTCTTTTCTTATGGTATTTTATCTGAGCAAGAGAAATGGAACTTGAGAAGGAAAGAAGATATATTCTGAGTGAAGGTAGTACTATCTATAAGCTGGAAACTGGATAGAATGCGAGAAAAGAAGAAAGCTCACTATTTCCTACAGACATATTTATTTTCTCCTCTCTGTTCCTGGCTATCATATGATTTGACCAGCTCCATCATGCTTTCCTTTACTTCATTTTCCATATCCTTTTCCTTTTTAGTTGCTTAAATTAAGGACATTATTTTTTTTATCAGAGATAAAAAAAAAAAAACCTAACCAATATAGAGGCGAAATTCATGGTAAATATCAGATTGATGCTTGCTTCTTGCTGCTACATGGATCTCTCAGTCATTTCCCAAAGCAAGACAAAACACCCACTTACTGCTCTCACAAGGAAACTGGGCATTTTTATTTAAATAGGAAATAAGTATGAAGTCATTCTTTTGGAAGATGTAACTCTGTCCTAGTCCATAGTGCTAGTGTGCCCCTTTTCCTTTCTTCCTATACACTTAGAATCTCTACCACATTCATTTCCTTTCTGTCATATTCGTTTGCTTACTTGCTTACTCACTCTGTTTTTTAAGCTGTCCTTTGAACAGGAGATGACAACTTAAATTTTTTTCAAGATTTATTTATTATTATATATAAGTACACTATACCTGTTCTCAGACACTCTACAAGAGGGCATCAGATCTCATGGGTAGTTGTGAGCTACCATGTGGTTGCTGGAATTTGAACTCAGGACCTTCAGAAGAGCAGTCAATGTTCTTAACCACTGAGACACCTCTTCAGCCCACTTGCATATTCTCTATTTGTTGTTTTGTTTATTCAGAATCTTCAGATACAAGCAATAAATTCTGCTTATCGTGTAAGTAACATGGATAAAAGACAATGTCAACTAATAGAACCAAATGATATGCTGAGATAAAGGTCAATAAAATCAAAATGTGAAATTATTAAACTGTCCATTATATTGTATGTTGTTTTTGTTAGTGGTGGGGATAGGATGATCTTCTATACCAGAACAAATTCTGCTTTTTCAAGAAGAATTCAGAAGACAGAATTCATTCTGTCTTGTAACCTCTCACATGTAATTATTTATGCTGGAGTAGATAGCAAAGCTTTCTTTATCTCTCAACCTTCTGAACTGTTTTTGGACCTTGAGAACTTAGCACAGCTACTCAGCTACTCTTAACCAAAGATTGCACCTCCTCCATCAGTTAAGGTTATATTCTTCCTCCAACTGTGCAGCTTTTAAAGAGATGTGCATGGGGCAGTGACAGAGGAAGGGAACACCAATCTATCAGTGAGACCATCCATATAGACCCTGGTCATTATTGTGATGACAGATGTTACAACCTGATCACCCCTCACATCCTTTACTGATTTTGATAAAACACTAGATTCTTATATGCCTATCTGTTAAAACTCAGGATAAGAAAGAATGAAAACAAACTAAAAAAAGGAGAAAAAAACCAAAGATAGAAAAAGGAGAAATGAAGAGAGTAAGTAGTATACATTTGATGAATTTATTTGAATTCTGAAATTCATTTATGTAGAGCCTACCATAGTTCCCACATATATAAGTACTTCATAATTCTCTCTCTCTCTCTCTCTTCCCAGTCCCCCTTCACAGAGTCCCTCCCCCCATTCCCCCTCATTTTCTGCTCTGAGAGGGTAGGGCCCCCTGGGTGTCCTCCCATACTGGCATGTCAAGTCTCTGCAAGGGTAGGAACATCCTTTCCCACTGAGGCCAGACGAGGCAGCCCAGCTAGAAGAACATATATTATGCACAGGAAACTGCGTTTTGGATAGATCCTCCTCCAGTTGTTTGGGACACACATGAAGACCAATCTGCACATCTGTTACATGTGTGCTGGAAGCTTAGGTCCAGCCTGTTTATGCTCTTTGGTTGTTGACTCAGCCTTTGAGAACCCTAACACCCCAGGTTAGTTCACTCTGTTAATTTTCCTGTGGAGTTCCTATGCCCTTTTGGGTCTTGAATCATTTCCCCAACTCTTTCTTAAGAGTCCCTGACTTCTGTCCAATGGCTGACTGTAGGTATCTGCATCCATTTCAGCCAGCTGATGGAAAAAGCCACTCAGAAGACATTGATGCTAGACTGCTGTCTGCTAGCATAGCAGCATATCATTCAGTTCTATTTTAATTCCCTGTATTCCAGGCTGAATTCACATAAAGGAAACATGCTCCATTATGTTCATAGCAGCCTTATTTACAATAACCAGAAGCTAGAAAGAACCCAGATGTCCCTCCATGGAGGAATGGATACAGAAAATGTGGTATATTTACACAATGGAATACTACTCAGCAATTAGAAACAATGAATTCACAAAATTTTTAGGCAAATGGTTTGATCTGGAAAATATCATCCTAAGTGAGGTAACCCAATCACAAAAGAATACACATGGAATGCAATCTCTGATAAGTGGATATTAATTAGCCCAGAAGTTCTGAATACCCAAGGCACAATTAGCATAACAAATGACTCCCATGAAGAAGTAAGGAGAGGGTACTGATCCTGGAAAGTCTTAATCTAGCATTGGAGGGGAGTACCAGGACAGAGAAAAAGGAGAGAGGTGATTGGAGAATGGGTGGAGAGAAGAAGGTTTATGGGACATAAGGGGAGGGGGAATCTGGAAAAGGGGAAATAATTTGGAATGTAAACAAAGAATATAGAAAATAAAAAATATAAATATAAAAATAATCATGCAGCTAGTCAATGGAGGTATTTATGTTAAAGTCCATGAAATAAAAGTAATGTCAAAATGATTATTTTTATCTTTTCTATTTTTTTTATTCGATATATTATTATTTACATTTCAAATGATTTCCCCTTTTCTAGCCCCCACTCCCAGACAGTCCTATAAGCCCCCTTCTCGCCCCCTGTCCTCCCACCCACCCCTTCCCACTTCCCCGTTCTGGTTTTGTCGAATACTGCTTCACTGAGTCTTTCCAGAACAAGGGGCCACTCTTCCTTTCTTCTTGTACCTCATTTGATGTGTAGATTTTGTTTTGGGTATTCCAGTCTTCTAGGTTAATATCCACTTATTAGTGAGTGCATACCATGATTCACCTTTTGAGTCAGGGTTACCTCACTTAGTATGATGTTCTCTAGCTCCATCCATTTGCCTAAGAATTTCATGAATTCATTGTTTCTAATTAATGGCCAAATAGTACTCCATTGTGTAGATATACCACAATTTTTGCATCCACTCTTCTGTTGAGGGACATCTGGGTTCTTTCCAGCATCTGGCAATTATAAATAGGGCTGCTATGAACATAGTAGAGCATGTATCCTTATTACATGGTGGGGAATCCTCTGGGTATATGCCCAGGAGTGGTATAGCAGGATCTTCTGGAAGTGAGGTGCCCAGTTTTCTGAGGAACCTCTAGACTGATTTCCAGAGTGATTGTACCAATTTGCAACCCCACCAGCAGTGGAGGAATGTTCCTCTTTCTCCACACCCTCTCCAACACCTGCTGTCTCCTGAATTTTTAATCTTAGCCATTCTGACTGGTGTAAGGTGAAATCTTAGGGTTGTTTTGATTTGCATTTCCCTAATGACTAATGAAGTTGAGCATTTTTTAAGATGCTTCTACACCATCCGAAGTTCTTCAGGTGAGGATTCTTTGTTTAACTCTGTACCCCATTTTTTAATAGGGTTGTTTGGTTTTCTGGAATCTAACTTCTTGAGTTCTTTATATATATTGGATATTAGCCCTCTATCTGATGTAGGATTGGTGAAGATATTTTCCCAATTTGTTGGTTGCCGATGGTGTCCTTTCCCTTACAGAAACTTTGTAATTTTATGAGGTCCCATTTGTCAATTCTTGATCTTAGAGCATATGCTATTGGTGTTCTGTTCAGAAACTTTCTCCCTGTACCGATGTCCTCAAGGGTCTTCCCCAGTTTCTTTTCTATTAGCTTCTGAGTGTCTGGCTTTATGTCGAGGTCCTTGATCCATTTGGAGTTGAGCTTAGTACAAGGAGATAAGGATGGATCAATTCGTATTCTTCTGCATGCTGACCTCCAGTTGAACCAGCACCATTTGTTGAAAAGGCTATCTTTTTTCCATTGGATGTTTTCAGCCTCTTTGTTGAGGATCAAGTGGCCATAGGTGTGTGGGTTCATTTCTGGATCTTCAATCCTGTTCCATTGATCCTCCTGCCTGTCACTGTACCAATACCATGCAGTTTTTAACACTATTGCTCTGTAGTATTGCTTGAGGTCAGGGATACTGATTCCCCCAGAATTTCTTTTGTTGCTGAGAATAGTTTTAGCTATCCTGGGTTTTTTGTTATTCCAGATGAATTTGATAATTGCTCTTTCTAACTCTGTGAAGAATTGAGTTGGGATTTTGATGGGTATTGCATTGAATCTGTACATTGGTTTTGGCAAAATGGCCATTTTAACTATATTGATTCTATCGATCCATGAGCATGGGAGGTTTTCCCATTTTTTGAGGTCTTCTTCCATTTCCTTCTTCAGAGTCTTGAAGTTCATGTCATACAGATCTTTCACATGTTTGGTAAGAGTCACCCCAAGATGCTTTATCCTGTTTGTGGCTATTGTGAAGAGGGTCATTTCCCAATTTCTTTCTCAGCCTGCTTATCCTTTGAGTATAGGAAGGCCACTGATTTGCTTGAGTTGATTTTATAACCTGCCACTTTGCTGAAGTTGTTTATCAGCTGTAGGAGTTCTCTAGTGGAGTTTTTTGGGTCACTTAGGTAGACTATCATATCATCTGCAAATAATGATAGTTTGACTTCTTCCTTTCCAATTTGTATCCCTTTGACTTCCTGATGTTGTCTAATTGTCTGAGCTAGTACCTCATGTACAATATTGAAAAGATAAGGAGAAAGGGGGCAGCCCTGTCTAGTCCCTGATTTTAGTGGGATTGCTTCAAGTTTCTCTCCATTTAGTTTGATGCTGGCTACCAGTTTGCTGTATATTGCTTTTACTATGTTTAGGTATGGGCCTTGAATTTCTGTTCTTTCCAAGACTTTAAGCATGAAAGGATGCTGAATTTTGTCAAATGCTTTTTCAGCATCCAATGAAATAACCATGTGGTTTTTTTCTTTGAGTTTGTTTATGTAGTGGATTGCATTGATGGATTTCCGTATATTGAACCAACCCTGCATTCCCGGGATAAAGCCTACTTGATCATGGTGGATGATCGTTTTGATGTGTTCCTGGATTCAGTTGGCAAGAATTTTATTGAGTATTTTTGCATCGATGCTCATAAGGGAAATTGGTCTGAAGTTCTCTTTCATTGTTGGATCTTTGTGTGGTTTTGGTATCAGCGTAATTGTGGCTTCGTAGAAGGAAATGGGTAGTGTTCCTTCTGTTTCTATTTTGTGGAATTGTTTGAAGAGTATTGGTATTAACTCTTCTTTGAAGGTCTGATAGAATTCTGCACTGAAACCATCTGGTCCTGTGCTTTTTTTGGTTGGAAGACTTTCTATGACTCCTTCTATTTCTTTATGCATTATGGGACTGTTTAGATGATCTATTTGGTCCTGATTTAATTTTGGTATTTGGTGTCTGTCAAGGAAATTGTTCATTTCCTCCAGATTCTCCAGTTTTGTTGAGTACAGTCTCTTGTAGTAGTATCTGATGATTTTTTGGATTTCCTCAGTTTCCGTTGTTATATCTCCCTTTTCATTTCTAAGTTTGCTAATTTGGATACTTCTCTGTGCCCTTTGGTCAGTCTGGATAAGGGTTTATCTATATAGTTGATTTTCTCAAAGAACCAGCTACTGGTTTTGTTGATTCTTTGTATGGTTCTCTTTGTTTCTACTTGATTGATTTCAGCCCTGAGTTTGATGATTTCCTGCCTTCTACTCCTCCTGGGTGAAATAGCTTCTTTTTGTTCCAGGGCTTTCAGGTGTGTCATTAAGCTGGTAATGTATGCTCTCTCCATTTTCTTTTTGGAGGCACTCAGGGCTATGAGTTTTCCTCTTAGCACTGCTTTCATTGTGTCCCATAGATTTGGGTATGTTGTGTCTTCATTTTCATTGTGTTCTAAAAAGTCTTTAATTTCTTTCTTTATTTCTTCCTTGACCAAGGTATCATTGAGTAGAATATTGTTCAGTTTCTACGTGTATGTGGGTTTTCTGTTGTTTTTGTTGCTATTGAAGAAAAGTGCAGTGTTGAAGTCACCCACAATTATTGTGTTAGGTGCAATGTGTGCTTTGAGTTTTAATAAAGTTTCTTTTACGAAAGAGGGTGCCCTTGCATTTGGAGCATAGATGTTCAGGATTGAGAGTTCTTCTTGTTGTATTTTTCCTTTGACCAGCAAGAAGTGTCCCTCAGAGTCTCTTTTGATGACTTTGGGTTGAAAGTCAATTTTATCTGATATTAAAATGGCTACTCCAGCTTGTTTCCTGAGACCATTTGCTTGTAAAATTGTCTTCCAGCCTTTTACTCTAAGGTAGTGTTTGTCTTTGACCCTGAGGTGTGTTTCCTGTATGCAGCAAAATGTAGGGCCCTGTTTACGTATCCAGTCGGTTAGTCTATGTCTTTTTATTGGGGCATTAAGTCCATTGATGTTAAGAGATATTAAGGAATAGTGATTGTTACTTCCTATCATTTTTGACGTTATTTTTTAAATTTGAATGCTTAACTTCTTTTGGGTTTGATGGAAGGTTACTATCTTGCTTTTTCCAGGGTGAAGTTTCCCTCCTTGTATTGGTGTTGTCCTCCTATTATCCTTTTTAGGGCTGGGTTTGTGGATAGATATTGGGTAAACTTGGTTTTGACATGGAATATCTTAGTTTCTCCATCTATGGTGATTGAGAGTTTTGCTGGATATAGTAGTTTTGGCTGGCATTTGTGTTCTCTTAGAGTCTGCATGAGATCTGCCCAGGATCTTCTAGCCTTCATAGTCTCAGGTGAAAATTCTGCTGTGATTCTGATAGGTCTTCCTTTATATGTTACTTGGCCTGTCAAAATGATTTTTAAAATAAGATCTTAGTTCCTTGGACACAAAGCACAAAACTTCAGAAGGAGTTCACACACACACACACACACACACACACAACCTTATTTGGACCTTACATATCTCATGCAAATGCCCAATTGATTTATATTCAAAAGTTAGTGAACTCATGATAAAAGCTTGGATAATACCTTTGTTATATTTCTCAAGCAGTCTTTTTTCTAATGAGATTTCTAATTGTTACAGTTGGAATTTAGGAAAGAACTAGAGTCCTCTGAGATGATTAATATGCTAGATAAGTATTTTGTCCTTTGCTTTCTTATAGATGCAAACAAAAACTTTAATCAACTCATAGATACAGCTCTTTCTTGTTCTTTTTGTGAAATAGCAGCTAGCAAAGCTATTCACTATTCACTATAGCTAGGATGGCATTTTAAACATATTTTTAGTTACTTTATAATTATGTATATATGTATATAGGTATATGCACATGAATACAAGCTTCCAAGGAGGCCAGGAGGTATAGGGAGTTGTAACACTGATTACTTAGGTACTCAGAACCAAACTCAAGTATTTTGCAAGAGCTGTATAAATACTAAACTCTGGTGCCATCATTGCATAGGAGGACAGTTTAAAATACCATTTTAATTTTCTTATTATTACAGTGAAAAAATCATTTACACTTGTTATTAAGAATTCTCTCTTAACTATCATATATAATGAATTTTATTGCCACTTTCTTACAGAAATGTCTTAGTCCATTAAGGATGCAATAAGAAAGTGGTACAAATAAGACAATAGACACAGTTCCTGGTTGATGGCAGAATGATTGTCAGATGAAAGACAACATTCTCATAGCAAATGTCTGCCTAATATATAGCTAAACTCTCCTAAAGACTCCACCTCCTAATATCATCACACTTGGTCTTACAACTCCGGCATCATAATTTCTTCCTTCCTCCTTCCCTCTTTTCCTCCCTCCCTCTCTGCCTCCCTCCCTCCCTCTCTCCCTCCCTTCCTTCCTTCCCTCTCTCCCTCATTCCCTCTCTCCCTCCCTCCCTTTCTCTCTCTCTCCTTCCTTCCTTTCTTCCTTTCTTCCTTCCTTCCTTCCTTCTTTCTTTCTTTCTTTCTTTCTTTCTTTCTTTCTTTCTTTCTTTCTTTCTTTCTTTCTTTCTTTCTTTCTTTCTATTCATTTTATTCATTTACATTTCAAATGATAGCCCCTTCCTTGTTTACCTTCCACCACCAACCCTCCATCCCATCTCTCTCCCCCTTCCTTTACCTCTATGAGAGTACTCCCCCAACCACCCACCCATTCCCTCCTCACCCTGTATGCTGCTAGGCGATCAAACCTTCACAGGACTGAGGGCCTCCCCTTCCATTGATGCCAGATAAGGCAATCCTCTGTCATATATGTATCTGCAGCCATGTATCCTTCCATGAATACTCTTTGGTTGGTGGTTTAGTCCCTAGGCTCTGTGATGTCCGGTTAGTTGGTGTTGATGTAGGAGCCATTTCTAAAGCACCACTTTAAGGTAGAGCTCACTAGGAGATTTCTTTTATAACCCTTTTAGTTATATGGATGATTGTCACAATATGCAATTACATGATTTATTTTCAATTGATAAGTAAAATTATATATATTATATAATATATTTAAATATATCAATACAAATGGATAAATCAAGTTAGTTAATTTGCCATTACTTCACATGCTTCAAATGTTTTGTGGTAAGAAAACATAAAATCAACCCTTGTACAAAATATTAATTAATATCATATGCTGCTGCCAGTATCTCCAGTCATCATGAAGAATAATGGATCTCTATAATTTATGGCTCCCTTTTTCACTAAAATTTGTTATAATTTGACCTATATTTCCTTATTTATCGTATCCCAGATTTTGGCGCATTCTACCTTTTGTTTATGTGTTTTGTTTGTACAACACACTTATAAGATATGCTATACAGTATTTTTGCTGTTGCAGCTCTACTTGGTTGCATGAAGCCAGAAGAGTGGCTGAAAAATGAGTGAGACTAAAGTTTCATGTAGTAGTCAACTCTATTTAGGACATCAGACACTTTGCCTTCTGAGAATTAAGATTATATGAGCAAAGTTTATTCGAGTTCAAGTTGTATACAGTCAGAAGGACAAGGTCACATGAGCTTAGGTGGTATACAGTTATGAGGACAACTTGTGCTTGGAAACATCATCCATAATAATGGCTAAGATGATAGGTAATTTGAAACAAAACCCAATCCTATTTATGATATATGGTAGGGGCACAAAAGCACAACCTGTTTTATGGAGGAACAGAGGTCACAAGACTCTTCTCTTTGTTTACTTGGAGTTTTCACACAAGCTCTCAGACATCTCACACCTTTATTCATGGACTGTGTTTTGACATTGTCCTTCTATACTTTGCTTGCTTCATTACAACATATTATCCTCCAATGATGGACATAAAAAATAACATCATTTCATGGGTCTGTACCAGGTCCTCTGCATATATATTATAGCTTTTGGTTTTGTATTGTTATGGACTCCTGAGTATGGGAAGAAGTGGATCTGATTCTTGGGCCTTTTCTGGGACTCTATTTTTATTGTTGATTCACAGTATCCAACTTCAACATGATGATTTTTATTTTATCTTATTAATATTTTTTGTTATTCATTGGTAGTTATTTCTTAGAAGTCTGTCATTTCTAATGAGAGACACAAAGGGAATGTTTCTGGATGGGAAGAGAGGAAGGAACTTTGAAGGGTAGAAGGGATACTGTAATTAGGATAAATAATATAATGGACAATTTTTAATAAAAGGGAAAAAATTTAAAAAATATAGCATTTCAGTTTCCTCCTTTGTTGAGATTGAGTAATAGTCCATTATCTCTCCATATATGTATTCTATCCAGTAGTTGATAATCACTTAAACTAACTCTTTACCTTGTCTGTGGCAAAAAGTATTGCATATCCAGAAGTGATACAGATGGTCATCTGGTAATTCTTTTTTTCATAGAAGTTTTCACATGTTTTCACAATTGCTAGTTTCATTTACAATCTTATTATCCACACACAGGGGTTCCCATTTTTCCTTGTCTTTATCAATATTTGCCTTTCATATTTTGATAATAGCTATTTTAATTGATGTCAGTCATCACATTGTTGTTTTAATTTGCATCTTTGGTTGATTCATAATGGTGACTATATAAAATTTACAAAATTACATTTGATGACCTAAAAGATATCCAAATAAGAATAGAATCTTTGGTTCCAAACTAAGTTACCTTATATTTAAAAAGTCTGAGTCTTCACCTAAAACAAAACTAATAATCTCAATAAATTTGCATAAAATTATTATAGAAGAATCTGTAGCATTTTGTGTTAAAATGAAATAAAATTAGATTAAAAATAATTTTCTAATAATCTGGAAAGGATAAATTACTTAGTAATAAACTTAAAAGCCCCATGTTATTTTCCACAGAAAATGGATAGGCAGTCCATGTCAAAATTTGTATGGAACAACAAAGGACCTTAAATAGAAGTTGAAGTCTTCACACTATTGTATTTAAAGTTATATTACAATGTCAGAATAATAAAAACTAAATAGCATTGACATAGAAATACATATAGAGAGCAGTGAAATAAGAGACATCACACCCATTCATTTATGGTTACTTTAGTTTTGAAAGAGGTACCAAGATACCAAACAGGGAAAGAACAATGTATTAAAGGATATTGGATAAAACTGGATTTGCACATGCAGATAAATTATAACTGACCAGTATCTCATTAATTTTCATATTCAAGTATCAACTAAATAAAGTATCAGAGACTTTGATGTAAAATCAGAAACGGTATAGCTGCTAGAAATAGTACAGGAAACTTTGAACGAAAGCATTATCATTGTCAGTAAAATCTATTTGAAAAGAGCAAGGGGAATGAATGCTTTATGACCTTGGTTTAGAGAATGATTGCCTAAAGACTAGACAACAATGGTAAAAATCAGAATATGAATTTTTGCCAGCCTTCCAAGTTTTGTATATCAAAGGGTACAATGAACAGAATAAAGATATAAGTACTGATTTTATAACAAGAAACAATAAGTCTTTATACATGGACAAAAGACCAGATCAGAGAATTCTCAAGTGAATCCTTATAAATGCCTGTTCATACTTGACTCCTAATGTCACCCATGGATAAGTGAGAACATACTGTTACCTTCATCTGCTGTCTCTTCAGATGTATAAGTATTTGTTTTCATATTTTAAAGTGATCTCAGGTATGTATGCCATTTTACAGTTGTTATGGATTTTACTTTTATTGATTTTGATGTTTGAGGTTCTATTTTCTAGCCTTTTGCTATCAGTCTCCCTGTAATCCAAAATTGAAATGAGTGCCTCATAGGCTACATCTACATGATGTCCTTGTTTTTGTTTTTGGTTTTAACTTTCCAGGCAAATTGTGTGTTTTCATTGGAAAAGTCCATCTGTTTACATTCATGGTATTGGTTATATGTAATAACTGGATAATGCCATTTTGTCCAAAATAGATTTGGTTTTGTTTATTCTTTTAATTCTTTTCTGCTCCTCTTGGCTTTTTTTGTAATTCAATAATTTTTCTAATATTATGCTTCAATTGATTGCTTTTTACTCATTATGTATCTACTACAGGTTTTAAATTTATGATTACTATGAGGATTTCATAAATTATTTCATAATTTCAGCAGATTATTTTAAGATGCTAATTTAATTTTGATCATATAACATTTTCTCCACCCCTTTTCTGTTTTTAATTTTTTATTCTGTAATACACATTATTTTCTATAATGTATTACTGAATTAGTTATAGTAGCTTGTATTATTTCTTATCTTTTCTCCTTTAACATTCTTAATACATATGTTACTTTTTTCTTTTCTCTCTCTCCATTTCTTTTGAAAATAGATTTTTTTTTATACATCCCAAACACAGTTTGCCCTTTCTCCCTCCTCTCCTCCTAATCCTTCCTCTCATTCTCTTCTAGATCCACTCCCCCTCCATTTCTCTTGGGAAAATAGCAGGCCTCCAAGGGATGACAACCAGACACAACAGAACAAGATACATAAGACACAGTGAAAGCCCTTATATTGAGGGTGGACAAGGCAACCTAATAGGAGAAAAAGCATTCCAAGGGCAGGCAAAACAAACAAACAAACAAACAAACAAAACAAAACAAAACAAAAAAAACAGAGACATACCTATTCCCACTGTTAGTGGTCCCATAAAAAACACCAAGCTAGCAGCCATGACATACACCCTGAGGATCTGGTAGAGATTCTTTTTTTTTTCCTATATTCTTTGCTGGTCAAGACTCTTGCAGTCACCATGCTTGCTACTTCAGTCTCTGTGAGCCCATTGTGAGTCCTTTTTAGTTGATTCCATGAGCCATTTTTTCCTGGTGTCCTTCCCCTCTGACTCCTGTAATCTTTCCTCATTGTCTTCCTCAGGTTTTCCCAGTCTCTCAGGTATATGCATTTTGGGTGTAGGGGTGCAACTGATCAGTGATAGAGACCTTCTGTTTAGGTTCACTCTCTGCATGGTGATTGTTTGTCTGTCTCTGCACACATTCTCATCTACCATAAGAGGAATCCTCTCTGATCATGACTGGGCAAGTTAACTGATCCCAGTTCTATGCTTCCAGTCTCCTGTTTCTGAGCAACCAGATAGTAGAGAGCATGGGATCCGACATGTGGTATGGGCCTCAAATAAAACTAAACATTGGTTGGCCATTCCCACAAGTTCTGCATCACCATTGCCCCCAGCACACCTTGCCAACAGGATTGATTGCAGGTCAAATTTGTGTGGCTCAGCTGGTGTCCAGGTTTCTCTTTTGTAACCTGCTGAGTACCTTCTCACTCCAAAGACTAGAATGCAGGGGTGGAGGAGATTCTGTGACTGGACTGAGGGTGTGTGGGGTAGGAGTTGGGGAGAATTAGGTGGGGGAGGAGGTAGGAGAGTGAATGGGGAGAAACAACTGGCATTATTGGTCACTGGGGGGAGGGGTGCAGTGTGGAAACCTAGTGCAATGGAAGTTTTCGGGAATCTATGAGGATGACCCTAGTGAGGATTCCCAGTAATGGAGGATATGGAGTCTGAACTGGCCGTCTTTTATATCCAGTCTAGGCTTCCAGTGGTGCGGACTGGGTAACATTGATTTGAGATATTGGCTAAAGGGTCCTGAGGAGATTTTCAAATAACTGAGCCTGGTGATAGGACAGAATGTCTGAAAATTAATAGTGGAGCCCCATTGCTGTCGACAATGTGGACATCCATACAACTCATTGAATGAAGAGAAGGAATTTTCATTTTAGCAATGCAAGATTAGAATATTCTGGATTTGAATACATACTTACTTATATTAATACAATTTATAATTTAATATATGTATATACCTAACAAGCATCTTTTTATTTAAGATAGAACAGGTCTTCTTGTTATTTCTCTTAAGACAGGTATGGTAGATATACTTGTCCAGCTTTTCTGGGTTTGAAAAAGTGTCCAGAACATGAGGTAGTCAAAACTAGAGACTTGGCTCTGGGACCAAAATTGTGAGCTAGCCATGGCTTTCATTTCTCAGATGTGGAGAATCCAATGTAGCCAAGAGCCCAAAGTGTGAAGTGTGGGAATGCACACAGCAGTTTTGTCACTAGGTTTGCCTAGAGAAACGAAAGGATCCACTACTTTGTCATAGAAGCACTACAAGGACAAATATGGGGGTAAAATATGGTTGTATAGCCACAACTTATTTTCTGTGGTCTCTACAGTTATTGGTTACCTCAGTGAGAAGAAACTCTAGTATTCTCTGAGAAATAGGCAAAGAAGGCCAAGATTGTCCCTAAAATGTGAGTGATAATGTCAACATTCACCTTTCTTCTTTGCTCTTAGACAATTCTTGTGACTTTAGACAACTCTTGTGATCTCAGATATATCAGTTTCACAAACAATTCTTTATTTTCACTGTGGATATTCTCCTTTAATTTTATCCAGTGTATTGCTGCAGATTACTCAATTGTCTCCAGAGCCTTATGTGGGTGGTATTCGTTTATACTCAAAAACAGAAACACACACACACACAGGTCTCACACACACACACACACACACACACACACACACACACACACACACACACAGACACAGAGAGAGAGAGACAGAGAGAGAGAGACAGAGAGAGACAGAGAGACAGAGACAGGGAGACAGAGAGACAGAGACTGAGAAAGAAAGAGAGGAACCTGGGAGGGAAAGTAGAAGGGACTGGGGATCAGGGAGAGAGGGGAACTTGATTTGACATTGGGGGAGGGAAAAGGACTGAAGCCCTGAGGGCCAGCAGATAGAATGGAAACAGGCAACCTTGGGAGATAGGAGGTTGGGGGGGACTCTCCAGAATGCACCAGAGACCTGGGAGGTGAAAGAGTCACAGAACTAAAAGGGAAGGACCTTAGATGAAATGCCTGACAGTAGGGAGAGGAAACTTATAGAGCCCAACTCCAGTAGGAAGACAGGGCATCAAGTGAGGGAGGGGGGACATCCCACAGTCATAACTCTGACCCATAATTGTTCCTGTCTGAAAGAACTACAGGGATGGAAATGGGGATGATCCCAAGGAAAAAAAGGTCCAGCAACAGGCCCAAAGTGGGGTCCAGCTCAAGGGGAGGTCCCAAGGCCTGACACTATTACTGAGGCTATGGAACGCTCACAAAAAGGGACCTAGCATGACAGCATTCTGGAAGACCCAACAAGCAGCTGAAAGACTGAGATGCAGATATTTGCACCCAACCAATCACAGAAGCAGACCCCTGCTGTTGAATTAGGGAAGGCTGAATGAAGCTGAGGGTGGCCATGTAGGAGGACCAGCAGTCTCAATCTGGACCCTTGGGATCTCTTAAACACTGGACCACCAAACAGACAGCATGCACCAGTTGATATGAGGCCCCTAGCACACATACAGTAGAGGACTTGGGTGTCTGTGTTCATCCAGAGATGATGCACCTAACCTTCAAGAGACTGGAGGCCCCAGGGAGTTTAGATGTCAGGTAGAATGGAATGGGGATAGAGACATCCATGTGGAGATAGGGGCAGGAGAGGAGGTATGGGATATGGAACAGTCAGAGGGTGTACAGGGGGTGGTGGTGGAGGGAATAAAATATAGAGTGTATAAAAATAATTATGAAAAATATTTATAATGAAATAAAGACAAAACATAATAAAAATAAAAGGTGGTATTTCCTATCATTTTAGTGATGTCTTCATGTTTTATTTATTTATTTATTTAAAAATTTCCATGCAGTATGTTTTGATTATATTATTTCCCCTCTCCACACTCTTCCCAGAAATTGATTCCCCTACCCAAACAGCTTCATGAGATTTCTCTTTCTTAAAAAGTTAAAGCCAAAACTGAATCAAAATAGAGACATAGAGTCTATTTTTTATTGACAACTACTCCTGAGGATGAGGTCTGCCTTGGAATATGGTAGCCAGACCCAGTGTCACTCTATTGAAGATAACTGATTTTCCTTGTCACAGCAACTGTCAATAGCAAATAATTTCTTGGTTTATTATTTTTTTTAATGCATGTCTTTCCAACTATATAAAAGAGGAAGGAAAGAAGGTATAGGTATCAAAAGGAAGGAGCAAGACAAAGGACCCAAGGAGCTGAAGGGGTTTACAGCCCCATAGGAGGAAGAACAATATGAACCACCCAGTACCCTCAGTACCCCCAGAGCTCCCCGGGACTAAAGCACCAACCAAAGAGTACACATGGAGAGACCCATGGCTCCAGATGCATATGTAGCAGAGGATGGCCTTGTTGGACATCAGTGAGAGGAGAGGCCCTTGGTCCTCTGAAGGCTTCTTGTGCCAGTATAGGGGAATGACAGGGCAGGGAAATGGGTGGGTTAGTGAGCAGGGGGATGGGGGATGAGATGGGGGTTTTTGAAGGGGAAATGAGGAAACAGGGAAATTTGAAATGTAAATAAAAATATCTAACAAAAAATTGATACATAATTGTGTACATCCTTACAGGTAAACAAAGGAATGGAAGGATGGGCTAGATATGTTAAAATCATGTGTGTGTGTTTCATTATTTTATATTTTTTTCATTAACTTATGTATTCATCCACTTTACATCTGGATTGCTGCCTCCCTTGCCCTGCGTTGTCTACCCCTAACACAATCCCTCCCCTCATTCTCTCCTTTCCTTCTCCTCTGACAGGGTAGAGGCTACCTCTGGGTATCCCCACTACCCTGGTAATCAAGTGCATCCTCTCCCATTGAAGCCAGACAAGGCAACCTAGTTAGGGGAACTGTATTCCACAGACAGGCAATGATTCCATAAACAGACAGATTTAGGTACATCACCCACTCCGATTGTTGGGGAACCTGTATGGAGATTGAGCTAAACATCTGCTACAAATGTGATTGGGGGCCTAGGTCTAGCCTGTGTATGCTCTTTTGTTGGTGGTTCAAACTTTGAGAGCCCCAAGGGTTCAGGTTAGGTGACTCTGTTGGTTTTCCTGTGGAGTTCCTAACTCCTCCCAGCCATGATCCTTCCTCATATTCTTCCATAAGAGTCCTCAAGCTCCATCCACAATTTGACTGTGGGTATCTGCATCCGTCTGAGTCATCTGCTGGGCAAAGCCTCTCAGGACAACATGTTCCTGCCTGCAAGCATAACAAAGTATCATTAATAGTGTCAGATATTGGTGATTACCCATAGGATAAATCTCAAGTTGGTACAGTTATTGGTTTGCCATTTCCTCAGTCTCCGATCCATCTTTGTCTCTGAATTTCCTGTAGATAGGACAAATTTTGGGTTGAAAGTTTTTTTTTCTGGCTAAAATGTTACCACTTTTTTGATGTATATTTTATTTACATTTCAAATGATTTCCCCTTTTCTGACTCCCCACTCCCCGAAAGTCCCATAAGCCCTCTTTCCTCCCCCTGTTCCCCCATCCACCCCTTCCCACTTCCTTGTTTTGGTTTTGCCCTACACTGCTGCACTGAGTCTTTCCAGAACCAGGGGCCACTCCTCTGTTCTTCTTGTACATCATTTGATGTGTGGATTTTGTCTTGGGTATTCAAAGTTTCTAGGCTAATATCGACTTACCAGTGAGTAGATACCATGATTAATCTTTTGAGACTGGGTTACCTCATTTAGTATGATATTCTCCAGCTCCATCCATTTGTCTAAAATTTTTATGAGTTAGTTGTTTCTAATGGCTGAATACTACTCCATTGTGTAAATATACCACACTTTTTGTATACATTCCTCCGTTGAGGGACACCTGGGTTCTTTCCAGCTTCTGGCTACTACAAATAGGGCTGCTATGAACATAGTGGAGCATGTGTCCTTATTGCATGCCGGGGAATCCTCTGGGTATATGCCCAAGAGTGGTATAGTAGGCTCCTCTGGAAGTGTCATGCCCAGATTTCTAAGGAACTGCCAGACTGATTTCCAAAGTGGTTGCACCATCTTGCAATCCCACCAGCAGTGGAGGAGTGTTCCTTTTTCTCCACATCCTCGCCAACACCTGCTCTTTCCTGATTTTTTGACCTTAGCCATTCTAACTGGTGTGAGGTGAAATCTCAGGGTTGTTTTGATTTGCATTTCCCTTATGATTAATGATGTTGAACATTTCTTAAGGTGCTTTTCAGCCCTCTGAAGTTCTTCATGTGAAAATTCTTTGTTTAGCTCTGTACCCCACATTTTAATGGGGTTATTTGGTTCTCTGGGTTCTACCTTCTTGAGTTCTTTGTATATATTAGATATTAGCCCTCTGTCAGATTTAGGGTTGGTGAAGATCCTTTCCCAATCTGTGGGTTGACGTTTTGTCCTTTTGACAGTGTCCTTTGCCTTACAGAAACTTTGTAGTTTTATGAGGTCCCATTTGTCAATTCTTGATCTTAGAGCATAAGCTATTGGTGTTCTATTCAGGAACTTTTTCCCTGTGCCCATGTCCTCAAGGGTCTTCCCCAGTATCTTTTCTATTAGTTTCAGAGTGTCTGGTTTTATGTGGAGGTCCTTGATCCACTTGGAGTTGAGCTTAGTACAAAGAGATAAGAATAGACCAATTTGCATTCTTCTGCATGCTGACATCCAGTTGATCCAGCACCATTTGTTGAAAAGGCTATCTTTTTTCCACTGGATGTTTTTAGCTCCTTTGTCGAAGATCAAGTGACCATAGGTGTGTTGGTTCATTTCTGGGTCTTCAATCCTATTCCATTGATCCACTTGCCTGACATTGTACCAATACCATGCAGTTTTTATCTCTATTGCTTTGTAGTAAAGTTTGAGGTCTGGGATACTGAATCCCCCAGAAGTTCTTTTACTGTTGAGAATAGTTTTAGCTATCCTGGGTATTTTGTTATTCCAGATGAATTTGAGAATTGCTCTTTCTAGCTCTATGAAGAACTGAGTTGGGATTTTGATGGGGATTGCATTGAATCTGTAGATTGCCTTTGTCAAGATGGCCATTTTAACTATATTAATCCTGCCAATCCATGAGCATGGAAGATTTTCGATTTTCTGAGATCTTTAATTTCCTTCTTTAGAGATCTGAAGTTCTAGTCATATAGGTCCTTCACTTGTTTTGTTAGAGTCACTCCAAGATACTTTATGCTGTTTGTGGCTAATTTGAAGGGGGTCATTTCCCTAATTTCTTTCTTAGTCTGCTTATCCTTTGAGTATATAAAGGCTATTGATTTGCATGAGTTGATTTTCTAGCCAGCCACTTTGTTGAAGTTGTTTATCAGCTATAGGAGTTCTCTAGTAGAGCTTTTTGGGTCACTTAAGTATACTATCATATCATCTGCAAATAGTGATAGTTTGACTTCTTCCTTTCTAGGGAAATGCAAATCAAAAAAAACCCTGAGATTTCACCTCACACCAGTCAGAATGGCTAAGGATGGAGCTGGAGAACATCATACTAAGTGAGGTAACCCAGTCTCAAAAGATCAATCATGGTATGCACTCACTGATAAGTGGATATTAGCCTAGAAACTTTGAATACCCAGGACATAATCCACACATTAAATGATGTCCAAAAAGAATGGAGGAGTGGCCCCTGGTTCTGGAAAGACTCAGTGCAAGAGTATAGGGGAATTCCAGAACAGGGAAGTGGGAAGGGGTAGATGGAAGAATAGGGGGATGGAAGAGGGCTTATGGGACTTGTGGGGAGTGGGGACCCAGAAAAGGGGAAATCATTTGCAATGTAAATAAAAAAATATAAATAAATAAAAATAAAAATGAAAAAAAAATTAAAAAAAAAAGAAAATATCATCCTGAGTGATGTAACCCAAACACAAAAGAACACATATGGTACACATTCCCTGACAAGTGGATGTTAGCCCAAAAGCTTGGGATATCCAAGATACAATTCACAGCCCACATGAAGCTCAAGAAGAAGGAAGACCAAAGTGTGGATGCTTTCACATCTCCACTTTATTTATGGAAATGTTTTTACTTGAAATTCCTTTTCTCAAACCTTTTTATTTATCTTTCACTCTGTAAGACAAGGTTCATGTGGAACCCTGAATGTGGCATTTCCAAAGTTGACCTTTGGCCATTGCAACTGTTCCCATAATTCATTTATGCCCCCCCTCTCTGTATCTCTCTCTCATTTTATTTTGTTGTTTTATTCTGAGATAAGTTCTTACTGCTGCTCAAGTTTATCTTGACCTTATATTGTGGCTCAGGCTGACCTCAAAGTTTCAATTCTACTGCTATAGCCTCCTAAGATAGATATACAATGTAAACTTCCAGGACAGCTCTTACTTAAAAAACAAACAAACAAACAAACAAACAAAAAACCCTAATATGCCATCTATAGGAGTTATCATATTCAGTTTCTATTAGCACTGACTGGTATTCAATTGGCTCAATTTCCCCCAAACTACTTTTTGTGATTTCTTGCAAATTCCAACCAACATATTTAAGCATCTATAACATTGTTAGAAAAACATTTCTCCAATCAACATTTTATTATCTAAGTGTCAAAATTGACCTAAGTACTGTAATTTACAAGTTCAAATACATACCAGAAACATTTCCACTTGCCCATATGGCTTGCGGTGTTTACTTTTGTCATGATCTAGAATTACCTGAGGAAAGGAAGTTACTGAAGAAGTATCCATATCAGGTTGGCCTATGGGTGTGTCTGTGAGGATTGTCTAAAATTTTAATTGATATAAGACTGAACACACTATGTAATGCACCATTCCCTAGCCAGAGGCCAAGGTATCATTGAGTAGAGTATTGTTCAGCCTCCATGTATATGTGGGCTTTCTGTTGTTTTTGTTGCTATTGAAAACCACTCTTACTCCATAGTGATCCGATAGGTGGCATGGGATTAGCTTGATCTTCTGATATTTGTCGCGGTCTGTCTTGTGACCAATTATATGGTCGATTGTGGAGAAGGTACCATGAGGTGCTGGGAAAAAGGTATATTCTTTTGCTTTAGGGTGAAATGTTCTAGAAATATCAGTCAAATACAATTGGTCCAAAGCTTCAATTAGTTTTACTGTGTCCCTGTTTAGTTTCTGTTTTCCTGATCAGTCCATTGAGGAGAGTGGAGTGTTGAAGTCCCCCACAATTATTGTGTTAGGTGCAATGTGTGCTTTGAGCTTTAGTAAAGTTTCTTTTATGAATGAGGGTGCCCTTGCATTTGGTGCATAGATGTTCAGAAGTGAGAGTTCTTCTTGGTGGATTTTTCCTTTGACGAGCAAGAAGTGTCCTTCTGTGTCTCTTTTGATGACTTTAGATTGAAAGTCAATTTTATCCGATATTAGAATGGCTACTCCGGCTCATTTCCTGAGACCATTGGCTTGTAAAATTCTCTACCAGCCTTTTACTCCAAGGTAGTTTTTGTCTTTTGACACTGAGGTGCGTTTCCTGTATGCAGCAAAATGTAGGGCCCTGTTTCCTTATCCAATCTGTTAGTCTATGTCTTTTTATTGGGGAACTGAGTCCACTGATGTTAAGAGATATTAAGGAATAGTGATTATTATTTCCTGTCATTTTTGATGTTATTTTTATATTTGAGTGGTTATCTTCTTTCGGGTTTGATGAAAGAAGGTTACTATCTTGCTTTTTCCAGGGTGTAGTTTCCCTCCTTGTATTGGAGGTTTCCCACTATTATCCTTTGTAGGGCTGGGTTTGTGGAAAGATATTGTGTAAATTTGGTTTTGTCATGGAATATCTTGGTTTCTCCATGAATGGTGATTGAGAGTTTTGCTGAATATAGTAGTCTTGGCTTACATTTGTGTTCTCTTAGAGTCTGTATGAGATCTGCCCAGGATCTTCTAGCTTTCATAGTCTCTTGTGAGACGTCTGGTGTGATTCTGATAGGTCTTCCTTTATATGTTACTTGCCCTTTATCTCTTACTGCCTTTAATATTCTTTCTTTGCTTAGTACATTTGGGGATTTGATTATTATGTGGCAGGAGGTATTTCTGTTCTGATCCAGTCTGTTTGGAGTTCTGTAGGCTTCTTGTATATTCATGGGCATCTGTCTCTTTAGGTTAGGGAAGTTTTCTTCCATAATTTTGTTGAAGATATTTCCTGGTCCTTTAAGTTTTAAATCTTCACTCTCATCTATACCTATAATCCTTAGGTTTGGCCTTCTCATTGTCTCCTGGATTTCCTGGATGTTCTGGGATACAAACTTTTTGCATTTTGCATTTTGTTTGACTGTTGTGTCCATGGTTTCTATGGTATCTTTGGCATCTGAGATTCTTTCTTCCATCTCTTGTATTCTGTTGTTGATATTTGCATCAAAGGCCCCTAATTTCTTCCAAAGGTTTTCTACCTCCAAAGTTTTCTCGCTTTGTGATTTCTTAGTTGTTTCTACTTCTGTTTTTAGATCCAGGATGGTTTTGCTCCATTCCTTCATTTGTTTGTTTGTGTTTTCCTTTAATTCTTTAAGAGATTTTTGTGTTTCCTCTTTTATGACTTCTGCCATTTGACTCACTTTCTCCTGCATTTCTTTAAGTTCTTTTTGTGTTTCTTCTTTATTGGCTTCTCTCTCTTGAGCCTGATTCTCCTGGATTTCTTTAAGTGATTTTTGTTTTTCCATTATACGGGTTTCTAGCTTATTCATGTTCCCCTGTTTTTCTTTCTTTCTTTCTTTCTTTCTTTCTTTCTTTCTTTCTTTCTTTCTTTCTTTCTTTCTTTCTTTCTTTCTTTCTTTCTTTCTTTCTTTCTTTCTTTCTTTCTTTCTTTCTTTCGCAATTCAAATTCTCAAAGCTTAATCAAGAACTCTCAATATATATAGGCAGGGGGAAAAGTCTGGAAGCTTCTCAGCAGAATCAGTTCAGTTGTTCCACAGGTGGCTAGTGTTTCTCAGGAAACTGCAGGTCCTTGAAGAATAGGCTTCACCTTTGTCAGAGCCCTCCAACCTAGGTGGAGGGGATTATGACTGACACAGGAGTTTCCACTCAAAGGCTGGGAGAGGAACTTCACATTGGTCAATGTCAAGTTCCTGCCCGGTGGCATGGCACCTCAATAAGGCTCTCTACAACCACCTCAGAATGTTCTGTGTTTGGTGACATTTTTTCTTCTCTGTACAGTCGTGTTTCAAATAACACTCACTGTGTTGACTAGACTGGTGTCTAGATCCTGGACTTAACCTCTAGCCTCAGTCTCCTGCATGCTTGAATCATGGACAGTGTCACCATTTCCGTTTAATATATCTTTGCCTCATTTTTTTCACTGTTCAGGATTGAGCCCAATGTCTGAGCTCATTAGTTATATGGGTTTCAGATTATGTGCTTCACTGCTGGATACGAAACTGCCTGCGATAACAGAGTGAGTCCCATCTGTAGAATACCTAAAACATAATCCCCTTGTATTTCTTTAAGAGATTCATTTATGTCCTTTTTGTGTTCCTCTAGCAGTATCATGACCTGTGATTTTAAATCCTAATCTTATTTTTCTGGTGTGTTGGGGTATGCAGGACTTGCTGTTGTTGGAGAGTTTGGTTCATATGCTGCCTTATTGCCTAGATTTCTGTTAGTTGCATTCCTATGTTTGCCTGTTCTGGAATTCCCCTATACACTTGCACTGAGTCTTTCCAGAACCAGGGGCCACTCCTCCATTCTTTTTGGACATCATTTAATTTGTGGATTATGTCCTGGGTATTCAAAGTTTCTAGGCTAATATCTACTTATCAGTGAGTGCATACCATGATTGATCTTTTGAGACTGGGTTACCTCACTTAGTATGATGTTCTCCAGACCCATCCATTTGTCTAAGAATTTCATGAATTCATTGTTTCTAATGGCTGAATAGTACTCCATTGTGTAAATATAGCACATTTTTTGTATCCATTCCTCCATTGAAGGACACCTAGGTTCTTTACAGCTTCTGGGTACTACAAATAGGCCTGATATGAACATAGTGGAGCATGTATCCTTATTGCGTGCTGAAGAATCCTCTGGATATAAGCCCAGGAGTGGTATAACAGGGTCCTCAGGAAGTGTCATGCCCAGTTTTCTGAGGAACCGCCAGACTGATTTCCAAAGTGGTTGCACCATCTTACAATCCCACCAGGAGTGGAGGAGTGTTCCTCTTTCTCCACATCCTCGCCAATACCTGCTGTCTCCTGAGTTTTTGACCTTAGCCATTCTGACTGGTGTGAGGTGAAATCTCAGGGTTGTTTTGATTTGCATTTCCCTAAAGATTAATGATGCTGAACATTTCTTAAGGTGTTTCTCAGCTCTCCGAAGTTCTTCATGTGAAAATTCTTTGTTTAGCTCCGTACCCAACTTTTTAATGGGGTTATTTGGTTCTCTGGGTTCTACTTTCTTGAGTTCTTTGTATATATTAGATATTAGCCCTCTGTCGGATTTAGGGTTGGTGAAGATCCTTTCCCAATCTGTTGGTTGACATTTTGTCCTTCTGACGGTGTCCTTTGCCTTACAGAAATTTTGTAGTTTTATGAGGTTCCATTTGTCAATTCTTTTTTTTTTATAATTTTTTTTATTATTCGATATAATTTATTTACATTTCAAATGATTTCCCCTTTTCTAGCCCCCCCACTCCCCGAAAGTCCCGCAAGCCCCCTTCTCTTCCCCTGTCCTCCCACCCACCCCTTCCCACTTCCCCGTTCTGGTTTTGCTGAATACTGTTTCACTGAGTCTTTCCAGAACCAGGGGCCACTCCTCCTTTCTTCTTGTACCTCAGTTGATGTGTGGATTATGTTTTGGGTATTCCAGTTTTCTAGGTTAATATCCACTTATTAGTGAGTGCATACCATGATTCACCTTTTGAGTCTGGGTTACCTCACTTAGTATGATATTCTCTAGCTCCATCCATTTGCCTAAGAATTTCATGAATTCATTGTTTCTAATGGCTGAATAGTACTCCATTGTGTAGATATACCACATTTTTTGCATCCACTCTTCTGTCGAGGGATACCTGGGTTCTTTCCAGCATCTGGCAATTACAAATAGGGCTGCTATGAACATAGTAGAACATGTATCCTTATTACATGGGGGGGAGACTTCTGGGTATATGCCCAGGAGTGCTATAGCAGGATCTTCTGGAAGTAAGGTGCCCAGTTTTCGGAGGAACCGCCAGACTGATTTCCAGAGTGGTTGTACCAATTTGCAACCCCACCAGCAGTGGAGGAGTGTTCCTCTTTCTCCACACCCTCTCCAACACCTGCTGTCTCCTGAATTTTTAATCTTAGCCATTCTGACTGGTGTGAGATGAAATCTTAGGGTTGTTTTGATTTGCATTTCCCTAATGACTAATGAAGTTGAGCATTTTTTAAGATGCTTCTCTGCCATCCGAAGTTCTTCAGGTGAGAATTCTTTGTTTAACTCTGTACCCCATTTTTTAATAGGGTTGTTTGGTTTTCTGGAGTCTAACTTCTTGAGTTCTTTATATATATTGGATATTAGCCCTCTATCTGATGTAGGATTGGTGAAGATCTTTTCCCAATTTGTTGGTTGCCGATCTGTCCTCTTGATGGTGTCCTTTGCCTTACAGAAACTCTGTAACCTTATGAGGTCCCATTTGTCAATTCTTGCTCTTAGAGCATACGCTATTGGTGTTCTGTTCAGAAACTTTCTCCCTGTACCGATGTCCTCAAGGGTCTTCCCCAGTTTCTTTTCTATTAGCTTCAGAGTGTCTGGCTTTATGTGGAGGTCCTTGATCCATTTGGATTTGAGCTTAGTACAAGGAGACAAGGATGGATCAATTCGCATTCTTCTGCATGCTGACCTCCAGTTGAACCAGCACCATTTGTTGAAAAGGCTATCTTTTTTCCATTGGATGTTTTCAGCCTCTTTGTCGAGGATCAAGTGGCCATAGGTGTGTGGGTTCATTTCTGGATCTTCAATCCTGTTCCATTGATCCTCCTGCCTGTCACTGTACCAATACCATGCAGTTTTTAACACTATTGCTCTGTAGTATTGCTTGAGGTCAGGGATACTGATTCCCCCAGATTTCCTTTTGTTGCTGAGAATAGTTTTAGCTATCCTGGGTTTTTTGTTGTTCCAGATGAATTTGATAATTGCTCTTTCTAACTCTGTGAAGAATTGAGTTGGGATTTTGATGGGTATTGCATTGAATCTGTATAGTGCTTTAGGCAAAATGGCCATTTTAACTATATTGATTCTACCGATCCATGAGCATGGGAGGTTTTCCCATTTTTTTGAGGTCTTCTTCCATTTCCTTCTTCAGAGTCTTGAAGTTCTTGTCATACAGATCTTTCACATGTTTGGTAAGAGTCACCCCAAGATACTTTATACTGTTTGTGGCTATTGTGAAGGGGGTCATTTCCTTAATTTCTTTCTCAGCCTGCTTATCCTTTGAGTATAGGAAGGCCACTGATTTGCTTGAGTTGATTTTATAACCTGCCACTTTGCTGAAGTTGTTTATCAGCTGTAGGAGCTCTCTAGTGGAGTTCTTTGGGTCACTTAGGTAGACGATCATGTCGTCTGCAAATAATGATAGTTTGACTTCTTCCTTTCCAATTTGTATCCCTTTGACCTCCTTATGTTGTCGAATTGCCCGAGCTAGTACCTCAAGTACAATATTGAAAAGATAAGGAGAAAGGGGGCAGCCTTGTCTGGTCCCTGATTTCAGTGGGATTGCTTCAAGTTTCTCTCCATTTAGTTTGATGCTGGCTACCGGTTTGCTGTATATTGCTTTTACTATGTTTAGGTATGGGCCTTGAATTCCTGTTCTCTCCAAGACTTTAAGCATGAAGGGATGCTGAATTTTGTCAAATGCTTTTTCAGCATCCAATGAAATGACCATGTGGTTTTTTTCTTTGAGTTTGTTTATGTAGTGGATTGTATTGATGGATTTCCGTATATTGAACCAACCCTGCATTCCCGGGATAAAGCCTACTTGATCATGGTGGATGATCGTTTTGATGTGTTCTTGGATTCGGTTGGCAAGAATTTTATTGAGTATTTTTGCATCGATGTTCATAAGGGAAATTGGTCTGAAGTTCTCTTTCTTTGTTGGATCTTTTTGTGGCTTTGGTATCAGCGTAATTGTGGCTTCGTAGAAGGAATTGGGTAGTGTTCCTTCTGTTTCTATTTTGTGGAATAGTTTGAAGAGTATTGGGACACAATGAAAGCAGTGCTAAGAGGAAAACTCATAGCCCTGAGTGCCTCCAAAAAGAAAATGGAGAGAGTATACATTACCAGCTTAATGACACACCTGAAAGCCCTAGAACAAAAAGAAGCTATTTCGCCCAGGAGGAGTAGAAGGCAGGAAATCATCAAACTCAGGGCCGAAATCAATCAAGTAGAAACAAAGAGAACCATACAAAAAATCAACAATACCAGGAGCTGGTTTTTTGAGAAAATCAACAAGATAGATAAACCCTTAGCCAGACTGACCAAAGGGCACAGAGAAAGTATCCAAATTAACAAACTTAGAAATGAAAAGGGAGATATAACAACGGAAACTGAGGAAATCCAAAAAATCATCAGATCCTACTACAAGAGCCTATACTCAACACAACTGGAGAATCTGGAGGAAATGGACAATTTCCTTGACAGATACCAAATACCAAAATTAAATCAGGACCAACTAGACCATCTAAACAGTCCCATAATGCCTAAAGAAATAGAAGGAGTCATAGAAAGTCTTCCAACCAAAAAAAGCACAGGACCAGATGGCTTCAGTGCAGAATTCTACCAGACCTTCAAAGAAGAGTTAACACCAATACTCTTCAAACCATTTGTCAATTCTTGATCTTAGAGCATAAGCTATTGGTGTTCTATTCAGGAACTTTTCCCCTGTGCCCATGTCCTCCAGGGTCTTCCCCAGTTACTTTTCGATTAGTTTCAGTGTGTCATGTTTTATGTGGAGGTCCTTGATCCATTTGGAATTGAGCTTGGTACAAGGAGATAAGAATGGATCGATGCGCATTCTTCTGCATGCTGACCTCCAATTGAACCAGCACCATTTGTTGAAAAGACTATCTTTTTTTCCACTGGATGCTTTCAGATCCTTTGTCGAAGACCAAGTGACCATAGGTGTGTTGATTCATTTCTGGGTCTTCAATCCTATTCCATTGATCTGCTTGCCTAATATTGTACCAATACCATGCAGTTTTTATCACTATTGCTCTGTAGTAGAGTTTAAAGTCTGGGATACTGATTCCCCTCAGAATTTCTTTTGTTGTTGAGAATAGTTTTAGCTATCCTGGGTTTTTTGTTATTCCAGATGAATTTGAGAATTGCTCTTTCTAGCTCTATGAAGAACTGAGTTGGGATTTTTATGGGGATAGTATTGAATTTGTAGATTGCCTTTGGCAAGATGGCCATGTTAACTATATTAATCCTGCCAATCCACGAGTATGGAAGATTTTTCCATTTTCTGAGATCTTCTTAGATGCTGAAAAAGCATTTGACAAAATTCAGCAATACCTTTAATGCTAAAAGTCTTGGAAAGGACAGGAATTCAAGGCCCATATCTAAACATAGTAAAAGCAATATACAGCAAACTGGTAGCCAACATCAAACTAAATGGAGAGAAACTTGAAGCAATCCCACTAAAATCCGGGACTAGACAAGGCTGCCCCCTCTCTCCATATCTTTTCAATATAGTTCTTGAAGTCCTAGCTAGAGCAATTAGACAACCTAAGGAAGTCAAAGGGATACAAATTGGAAAGGAAGAAGTCAAATTATCACTATTTGCACATGATATGATTGTATATGTGAGTGACCCTAAAAACTCTACTAGAGAACTCCTACAGCTGATAAACAACTTCAGCAAAGTGGCTGGCTACAAAATCAATGCAAGCAATCTGTAGCCTTTATATATTCAAAGGATAAGCAGACTGAGAAAGAAATTAAGGAAATGACCCCCTTCACAATAGCTACAAACAGCATAAAATATCTTGGGGTGACTCTAACCAAACAAGTGAAAGACCTATATGACAAGAACAAGTGAATATTCTTCAGCAGAATAGACTTCTAGAGCTTTTCCTATCTTGAAGAAAGTGCATTTTTACTCTAGTTGCTTCTATATACATGTGGAGGTCTCATTCCAAGGCCACAACTCCCTAGAAAGATGTTTCGTTTATTGCAGATTAGCCTGATACATTTTCTCACTCTTTTTGTTGACAAAAGTTGTGTTTGAGGTTTTTACATTTAAATTGGTTTCATGTGCATGCAACAAAGTTGGGTCCTTTTCAAAATCCACTCTGACAAGTCCTTAACTGGTTTTAGTTCATTTGTTTGTAAGGTAATTCAGATAAAACTGGTTTAAAATAAAATGATTTATAACTTATGTTCTGACTACTTCTATTAAAGACCCTTAAATAGTAATAATAATTAAATTAGATACCCTATAATTTCAGGAATATGTCACCTGTATGTGTCATCTGTATACTTGCTTGTCCTTTTGGTATTGTTTTGTTTTTGAGACAACTGCCCATGTAGATTAGGCTGCCTTTAAACTTAATGATGTTCCTCTGTCTCAGCTTCTCAAGACTTAGGAATGGCAGACATGAATGACTATGTCAAATTTGCTCTGTCCTTTCATCCAGTATTTTTCTTTTTTTCCTAATGTGTTGCTAATAAGATTTGAGATAAATAAGACTGGGGTGCGGATTTGTTTTAATCAGGATATGATTTAGAGCTGTGCTTCAGGTTTTTTGTAGGTAAAGCTGTCAAGACCTCAGAGTATTTGAATGTACTTGCTTTTGTCTTTCCCCTATCATTTTATATTTCCAATTTGAACTTTTTCAAAAATATTTTACATCTTGCAGTTCTTTAATTTTCTACCACTGTTAATTATGTGGGATTTTTATTGTCTTCAAGATTCACTAATGAGATAAATTTCTTTTTGTTTTATTTTTTAAAGTAGAAAGATATATTGTCATATATATGACAAAATGTATATATACATTTTATATATATTATATATAATATAACAAAGTATAATATATAATATATCATTTAAATTATATAATTATATATCATAAATATATAATGTTATATAATATATAACATTGTATATATATATATATGTATATATATATATATACACACACACACACACATGACCTAGTGCATGAATCCATAGCTGTACAGCTGACTTAGTTATAAGTGAATTTTAAATCCTTAAATCTCATTTAAATTGCTTATTGATTACAACAGATATTTTAGAGAATTTTTAGTATTTCTATGTAAAAGGTGATGTCATTTCTATAACAGATAATTTATAATTCCTTTTGACTTGTATATGCTTTTTTTCTCTTGGTAATTTGACCATAAGACTGATTGGAATTGTCATGAGTATGTATCCCATCTTGTTCCTGACTGTTGGGAAAAATTTTCAGGTTTTCATTATTGAGTATGATATTTGTAATATGCTTCTTTTCTTCTCTGTGTACATGCATGTGTGATGTTTGTACATATGCATATGGGTACAAGTGATATATGTGCATATATTGCTTGTGTGTATATCATATATGCATGTGTGTGGACGATACAAGAGGGATTCAGATGCCTTCCTTTATCATTCCTTTTTCCTTTGAAGTGGAATATCCTGCTGAACCTTGCATTGTTGGCTTAGGCTGATAGCCAGCAAACCCCAGTTACCCTGTCTTTTTATTTTTCTCTCTCAGTGATGTGGTGATGTGTATGTGTGTGTGTGTGTGTGTGTGTGTGTGTCTGTGTGTGCATGTGTGTTGGATAGTGAGTCAGGAAGTGACAGTCTACTGAAAGTGAATTTCATTAAAGTACATGAATCAAACTCTGAGATAAAAAACAATGTTGTTATAATTAGAAAATATAAATTGCTGGGCAGTGGTGGTGCATGCCTTTAATCCCAGGACTTGGGAGGTAGAGGCAGGCGGATTTCTGAGTTCGAGGCCAGCCTGGTCTACAGAATGAGTTCCAGGGCAACCAGGGCTACACAGAGAAACTCTGTTTAAAAAGAAAAAACAAACAAAAAAACCCCAAACAAAAAAAAAGAAAATACAAATTAGTGGGATCTCTTTTTTTAAGCTTAAAAACTTAAATCATAGATTAATAGTCTATCTACTTTTCAATCTTTCTTTGTACCTCTCAAAGATTCATTAGATTGTAGGTACTTATTTTTGGTGCATGAAAAATTAATTTTTATCTATTATATATTTTGTTTTACATTATATATGGGAAAATCTATTTACCTCTGAATAATTGATATTGGAACAAAAAGCATAATAGACTTTTTCAAACTTAGATAATGAAAAGTAATAGGAATTACAATTGTAGATGTCTTGCAAATCTGACTATACTTTATAAAGTGATAGAAACTCTACTATAATGACCTTTAGTCATCAATATACATAATTTAAATAATTCTCCCACATACATATTTAGTATACACTGGTTAAAAGGCTGCTCTTCTGATTCACAATAGGTTAACTATCAAAAGCCGACTCTGTTAGATACAGAAACAAGTGAAATTTGGCAGTTTGTTTAGAGAAAGCTTGAACCATCTGAAGAAGAAATGTTTGATATTAGAGTATGCATATTGGTAGTTAGTTATCAAGTAAATATTTGTTGTAATGCCTGATTTTTACATGGACTACAGTTTGAACATATTGCTGCTTAGTATAAAGAATTTATTTTATCTGAAGATTATTCTAGATCTGAATTTATTCAAAACTCTAAATGCTCAAATTTTGGTATTTAATTTGTCTCACTGACTATGCAGTGTCAAACCCCCATCGAATTCAGTTTATTTTTTACAAGGCAATGTTTTTGATTAATAATAAAGATATTCAATATATTTTGATTATGTTTTCCCATCCCCCAGCTCCTCCAAGATATCCTCCTTACCTCCTTGTATACCATAGTTCGGGTTCTCTCTCTCCCTCTCTCTCTCTCTCTCTCTCTCTCTCTCTCTCTCTCTCTCTCTCTCAGAATAGAAAAACCATAAAGGCAAAAACAAAAAAATTGAAAACAAAGACTACCAAAAGAGTAGGGGGAAAAACATGGAACTTTGGTGTCAACATGGAATTTGCCCTGTAACAGTGGTGGATATACTCAGTGACACTCCACTGGCAAAAATTGACTTTCCCCTTGGTAGCAGGTACTAAAAGCAGAGAGGTGGTGGATGACTCCTAGGAAGGTTCGTCCAGACAGCAAAGGAGTGAGGAACTCATAGCCTCTGCCAGCATGCTCATGGCCTGCAGAGGTTCAAACCAGATAAAGGCCCAGTGCTGAGATGGGGAAGTGGACTCAGGTTCCTAATCCTAACCAAGGAGATATTTGAAGTCCTTTTTTTGTAAAATCTCTCTCTCTCTCTCTCTCTCTCTCTCTCTCTCTCTCTCTCTCTCTCTCTCTCTTTCTCTCTAATTCACTTTATATCCGGATTACAGCCCCCCTCCCTCCTCTTTTCCCAGTCTCACACTTAAGAAGCCCTCTCTCCAGGGCTTCCTGCCCTTCTCTTAAGTGACAGTACTGGGTAGCTGCAAGCCTGTCTCAGGAGTACAAGCCTACGTCTACCCACCACTGATAAAATTTTGGCACACTAAATATGTTCTTTTTACATCTATTTCCTCAATAATCATCCAAATTCATGGAATATGCTCAAGAGAAAAGTTACAGATGATACAGATACGAAAGAATATTGAATTAATAAATAAAATAAGGATAGTGAAAAATTATAGGTTTTACAATAGCAAAACTAGGTTGAAAACTTGATAAAATCATAGTTCTGTGACTGATCAAGTTAATTACAATATCTGAATTGCTTACTCATAAAAATGAATAAAAAATCCCAATACTGTTTGTCAACTGAGTACCAAATCAAAGTGTAAAATTAACACTTGAGAGTTAAAATCCCAACGAGAGGTAATTATCATTTAAGTAGTATTAATTTTACTTCTCTATTAATTACTTATTAATAAATCAGTTAAAAATTTCTTGAAGAATATATTTTTCCCACCAATATCCCACATCATGAATAAGGCAGAGACATAGAAAAAAAGGAGGATGAATACCAAGATTCCATTTCAACGGTATATGCCTAAGGAAATCAATTCTATTGACTTATGTCTTCTACTTCTAAAGCACTTTCCTATACTTCTACTCTGAGACCAAGACATTCTCAATTAAATCATCAAAGGACTTTCTACATATCCAAGCCTTATAACTAACACAGACTAATGAAGAAAATATGTTGTAAGTTCAAGGTTAATGTACATGCATCAAATTAGTTCTAGTGAGTATCCCATAAATGTCAGGCTGTTAACAGTGCATTATATGCTATAACTCATACCAAGATCAGGGACAGCAGAGTTCCCTAATCTCTTTTGAGAGAATACCTTAATTAGTCCAACATAACCTTATCTTCTAGTAGGCTCCATCATTTAGAGATTCTACCACCACTACTTTGAGTCAATAAAAGCCATACCTAATGTCCATAGCACAATATTTCAAAGAACACACATGGTATATATGATATATTAGTATATATGGATGTTAATAATGGCTACATAAAGAATATCGGTTTTCTTTTCTAGCCACTAGATGATTTCATATAGCCTTAATTGTCCTAAAGTTAGTTATTAAGTGCCATTATAAAACAATTGGGGATCAGTTTTGATAATACTATTATTACAATGACCTCCAGCAATTTTGATAAAATGAGATTTCCCATCCATTTTAGTACTTACTTGTTCCCCCTTAGTTTTATTATCACAAATTGCCACGAGGGCAGATTAAATTTCTTACAAAAGTAGTATTGAAAGAACAAATTAGCTTTTAGTGTTTACCACTGACAGATATATTTACATCACAGATGAACAAAGGCAGCTACCTTTGGCTAACAAAAATGAAAATCCTGTTCCAGATTGAATTTTGAACATCTAATCACTGGCAGTATACTGGGATACAGCAGCCTCTCTTCTGTCCATACCATTTTTTTTTTTTTGGTGGATTCTAACTGCAGTATAAGCTGAGATCTCTATAGTGATCAATCTGAAAAACAAAAGTCAGAGCAGAACTTATAGGAATAAAAGGATGTAAAAGGATGCAATTTTGATTCTAGAGCTTGAGAAAACTGACAAGTCTCAAAGCACTGATAACAAATCAGAGTATTCAAATGGTCACTAGCTTCTCATAAGTTTGTGAGTTTTAAAGACTTCTATAATTTTTTGGAGAAATTAGATATATATAGATGGAAGTACAAAATGCAGATAAAGTATAATCAACTTGATTGTGTTTCCAAAAAGCAAGTTATGTCAGATTACTAGAGATAAGTAAGCCTTTATCATCTTCTTACAACTTACATAATGTCGAGACAACAGATAAAACCTGGGAGAAAACATGGAACATTTAGCATGGTAAGAATGCATATGGCTGCAAAGGATCTGATAGTTTATCTTAAATTTCTTGCTCATCTATGCTAATAGCACTTTTTAAAACTAAAGTGTGTGTGTGTGTGTGTGTGTGTGTAAGGTATGTGGGTAGTAGAAAGTTTACATTTCTGCACTCTCCACTGTTAACTCTCTGACTACTATAAAACAACTAAAATTGTCAAGCAAATAGTTGAAATTCATGGGAAATTCTAAGCATTTGGAAAATGTTTTTCAAACTACACTTAGGTCAAAATGAAGCTCTACTGCAATCGCATGCTATTTAGAAAATGCTGAAAATGAGAAAATACCTAAGAACACATCAGTTATGGTTAGAGATGAATATAGAAGAATCAGGACCTATTATTAATATCACCAATTACCCTCCAAAACCCCACACAAAGAATTCTACTAAATCGAGTGCAATGACTATTTATTGTATATCTATTGTGTGCTACACACTATCATAGATATTGATGATATATCAGTAAAGCAATAAGTACAACCTCATCTATGTACTCATGAAACTTTTGAGAGATAGAAAATTAATGCTTAAATAATATAATGAATAATATGTGCAGGCATAACAACAATAAGGCATAGTAAAATCAGCTGCTTTAGAATTCCAAGAATATGTGAACAAATGTGTCATATGTTGCTCTTCAGCAAAAACTTCAACAATCAGTGGTTTATCATTTGGTATGTGCTCATCTTAAAGCTTCTGTGATCATGCAACTACTTGCCAAAATGAGACCTACATGAGCCATAAGACCTGAGTGACCACAATGTTCGCAACCCCCAATGACTCTGAGAGCATGGATGATAAATGAGAAATAAGGGCTGGTGTTTTAAGATTAGGGCATTCTCATTCTTTTATTCCTGCAATATAGCCTAAGCCACCATAGGTTATTATCTAAGTACAAATTTCCAGTAAATAGGTGTTTATATAAGACTTTGGGAGAAAAAAATGGACGGCACTACTTTATATGTTGTAGTTGACATCATGAAATTGGGTAAGATCACTGAAAGAACCTCATGCACCAGGAGCTCCACATGGCTTGTACCCTGCATTCCCTGATTAGCCCTTCTAATTCCACATGGGGTATTCCTCACACTAGAAGCCTAGGCCACTTGACTTCCTGAAGCAAGTAGGGAGGGGACCCTGGATTCCTCTGCTAAAGCTTAGTTTCTTTGCCCAGGAAACTCATTCAGCAGGTCCATCTTTAATGATACATTGCTTCCTTATTTGGCACATAGAGGAACATGACCATCCCACTTGTACTAAGACTTAGTCATCTCCTAAATATTATAAATATATCCACTGACAAAAGGAAGAGAACTTGAACAACAACAACAAAGCAAAATGAAAAAATTAAAAGTGGACTAGACCAACAAGCTACTCCATATGAACAAATCCCAGCACAAAAACTGAAACAATAGGAAAAACAAAGGCAACATGTCGTCTACACAAATTATATACTATGTCTGCATATTGATAGGGATGCTACAGTAGATTGAAACGTTGTTCATGATAGAAAATAAGATAGTAAGTTTTGGCCTTACATTGGAGAATGAAAGAGAGTAGGTATGTTGACAGATGTAGTTTTGTATGTTTGTGCAGGTTTTTTTAAATTGTCTTAATTTCTCAGTGAATTGTAAAGAATATTCACTGACTATAAAGGAGGATGAAAGGATATTTGAAATTTGAAGAGACAAATTTCTCTTCAAAGGAGTAAAAAAAACTCACTAAAATAGGAAAAAAAATTAGCAGAAGACTCCCTGGTATGGCCTAAGCGGGAGAAGATGCACCTAACCCTTGAGACACTGAGGCCCCAGGGAGTGGGGAGGTCTGGTGTGGGTCAGGGGTCAGGGGAATATCCTCTTGGAGAAATGGGGAAAAGAGGAATTGGATGAGGAACTGTGGGAGTGTGAACATGGGTGGGGTCAATGGCTGGATGGAGAAGAAAGAAAGAAAGAAAGAAAGAGAGAGAGAGAGAGAGAGAAAGAAAGAAAGAAAGAAAGAAAGAAAGAAAGAAAGAAAGAAAGAAAGAAAGAAAGAAAGAAAGAAAGGAAAGAAAGAGGGAAGGAAGGAAGAAAGGAAACAAGGAAGGAAGGAAGGAACCAAGGAAGGAAGGAAGGAACCAAGGAAGGAAGGAAGGAAGGAAGGAAGGAAGGAAGGAAGGAAGGAAGGAAGGAAGGAAGGAAAGAAGGAAGGAAGGAAGGAAGAAAAATAAATCTCCTGAGATTGGGAGAAAAAAGAATCCAACATCAGCAAAAGTGAGAATTGATACAGTTATACAGAGAAAATAAATGGATATGTATGGATGTCTAAAAGTTAGTTCTTTCAGAAGATTGATAAAATGAACAAAGTTTTGGTAAGAAGTAAGATTGTTAGAGGAGGACAGAAAATTAAATATATAACACTTGAAGTTAAAATAGTGTAAAAATTGATTTTGAGAATTTTGAGGTATTTCTAGAAAGCCTATACATTTTATTTTAAATAGTTAATATATAGAATTTGATGACTTTTTGTAGATTCATACCATAGGAAAACATAATTCCAGTTACCTTCGTAGACATATCTATCACATCTGCAAGATTTTGTATGTGTCCCTGTTTGGTGTGATAAGAAAATTAACATATTAAATCTCTTAAAAATCTTAAGCTCTCTCTCTTATTAGATGCAGATGATGACACCATAACAATCTTTGTGAGGAGCTACCCTGAAAAGAAACATAGGGGAAGACGGTGAACTTTGTGATTTTGCTAGCACTAAATTCAAATGACATCATACATGTAATTCATTATGAATTGCACTTTCTATCTTTTTAGTATTTGATCTGATCTGACCACATCACTATCATAAAAATCTTGAAGAAAATAGCAATTTTTAAAGTCAAAAATTTAACAGCTTCTCATCTACTTCACAGCCCTAATTTGATAGGGGACCCCTCTTATAGTATTACTAACTATGGGCTCCATGTTGTACAACCAATTGCTAGGCCCTAATCACTTTGCATGATGAAAGTTTATTCTCACTGAACTGCTTTGTATAAAATTTGTGCCATGTAATTTCTACCCTCCATATATAAATCAGATTTTTCTACAGGAAGAGTGTGTATGTGTGTGTGTGTGTGTGTGTGTGTATGTGTGTGTAGACTGGAAGAAATTGTCTACCTACTCCATCAGAAACAAATTATTCCACCCAAATCAAGCTTGATAAATCAGTTGCATTATTTGGGATGGGTAAAGGGTTACTTTAAATATCACTGGCAATCTGTAGGCAGATGACCTACCAAAGAAACTCTGCCCCATAGCATTCTTTAACCACTTATAAATCTTCATAGCTTTCTACTCATCCATGACTTAATATTAATGGGCTCAATCTTGTTCAGGTCTTTTTCAGATAAATTACAGTTGCTGTGAGTCCAGGAAAGTTACCACTCTGTCATGACTGGAGAACTGAGATTGACAACATTGCGTATATGGAATTACTAGATTGCTTAACACAATAATGTTACTAGGTAGTCAAAAATAGTTGTCTGTAGGCTTCTCAGTTCAAGAAACTAGATAGCTCAGAATCCCAAATGTAGTACTAATGGCCTGGAAGAATGCTGGAGAATGGGTTTTATTGAATCTACACTGAAATGCTGAAGAGCCTGCAGTTTAATGTTCACGCATAAAATGAACAATGATAAATACAGAGAGGAAAGATTTGTGCATAATACCTTTCTCCAGCTTCTTACCATCTGGACCTCCCAGCAGAGCAACACATATTCCTTTCCCAGTCACTGACCTGCATATGTATCCTCTATGGAAATACCACCATATTCCAATGCCCTTCTCTCTCACACACCCATCTTATGTACACATCATCCATTTGTTTTTCTGACTCAGCAAAAATGATTTGACTAAACGTATAAACAAATATTTATACATGTAGAAAACTAGAGTAAGACACATAAGAAGTTGAATTACTTCAGTGTCAAATAAATAATATTATAGGAATAATTTGTGCTTTATTTTCTCTATATTTTGTAATATTTCTATATTGAAATCTACTTTATAATTACAAATATCAAATATATTCCTTTAAAAAAGTAACAGGACTCAGGTTCACAAACACTTGAAAATGCACAAAAACATAAGGAAGACAGGAGGAATGTTGCAATATTTTCTTTATTTTACTTTCAGCTGAGTTTGAATTCCTCAAGTCAATGGGTTTTACTTTCACCGTGTCTAACAAAGACTCAAGACAGAAATAGCAAATAGATCGACAAGATATATGGTTAGCTACTGTATTACTCACTTTCCTGTTGTAATAAAATACCTCGACAAAAACAATGTACAGAAGGCTCTAATTTAGTTGGTGACCAAGCAATCAGGGAAAGGCTTGGTGGCAGGAACAGGAATTTGAGTGATCACTTTTTGTTTGTACCTAGGAATCTGTAAGAAAGAAGAGGAAGTAGAGTGGGGTTATTAATTTTTAATTAATTAATTAATTAATTAACTTTGCATTCCAATATCAGCTCCCTCCTCCAATTTCCCCATTTTGAAGCGTTTCCTTCCATCCTCTTCACCATACTGTCATAATTCTATTTTGCTTACTCATCTATTGCTATAAATGAAGTTTGTGATGATGATTCAACTACTTTGTTAATTTTCATAGGAATTCTTTTCCAAACTGCACTTCTAAGTCCATTGTAAGGTTAGAACCTGTTCTGTTCTAGGTCCTGCATAAAGTAACACAAATTAACATGCTTTTAACAAGTTAATATTTTAGAAGAATTTGGATCAGGCAACCAGAAATTAAATAAATTTTTAAGTTGAGTTTAATTAAAAGTACTAGAGTGAAAAGTACATAGTGTCTACATCACAGAGAATGGTGGAAGGAGGAAGGCTAACTTTGAATGGGGAATTCATACTACATTCAATGAGGTTAAGTGAGCTATACTCCGAATGTCCATCTGAGGCTTTAGGGGTATATTAGTGGAGAGTGGATATTGTAGGCTATATACTCCATCAAAACTAAGAAACTGTTATATTTTCTGACCCATGTTTCTCAAGGACACATTTATGAAAAATTTCTTATACTTCAAATGTTTGAATATCAAATAAGTGCTGATTTTGAATTATAAAAAAAAAAAAACCTAAGTGCTTACTCTAGAGAATGGGATAAAGATCCTAGAGGGGAATAAAATTGGCACATTACAATACTACAAGGAATTTCAGTGTAACTGAATATGGTTAATTACCAAGGGAGTCTTGATGTTAAGGCAAAGAATTGGGAGGAGAGCACAGCAAATGATTAAAAATGAATAGCTGAGAATATGCACATACAAAGCTAATGCAGTGAAAAACCAGAGATAGTGGCATTGTGGAAGACAAGATGTTTTAAAGGAAAGATCTAGCAACATAAGGTTATAGGTGTCTATCACAGGCACAGTATCAGAGAAACATCAGGATATAAAGGCAGGTTTGTAATTGTTGAAAAGAGATAATTAAATAATAACAAAGGATACAATTACCATTTTATACAAAGTATACCATGGATGACAGAGATATGGAATAATGGCAGAAAGCCATATAGTATGATTGCCTGGAAACTGAGGGAATGCTATGCTGATGGATGCTAGAGTGGCAGGAGACAATTGAATATAGGACATCTTTATGTAGTTTGGAGGCAAAGGAAGTAAGTAATAGCAGTTAACCACAGTATCATAGGGAGGCAAAAAGACCAAGGATAGGGGTAGACAGTTCAGCAAATCTAGTAGGAACGAGAAGAATTCACCATGCCTTCACTTAGATTTTCTCACTGACATAGAAGAGATAGGTTTATGTTGATTTAAATACGCACACTTTGAAGCACAAAATCAGCAAGGAAATTTATACAATGCTTCTACTCATTCAGAGATGTATGTGTATATCAAATTTATTTGCATAAGATGCTATTTTTCATATTGGTGCCATACAAAGTAAGACACAACTATCTTATTTACCCTTCAACACACTTATCTTTTGCAATAGCTGTGCATCACAAAGCTTTTCAGTATTTGATAAATATTTCCTTTCACAATTTTAGCATAGTACTTTACAGAGTAAAATATTAATATTTTAGTGGTGCTTAATGAATTTATCAGCTTTTTTAGAAATACTATTCCATGTAACCTATATAGTGTGCCATTCAGATTCTTGTGTGGACTAATCTGCTTCATCCTTTCCTTTGACATCTAATATTCTATCTACTGATAGTCTCTGCTGTCTTGCAGCCACTGAAAGTGTTATAATCCCCTTATAATTCAGCCTAAGTCTTTTAATGGTTCCCTCCTTACCATCTAGTATGAAATACAAAAGCCTTACAGCACCACAAGTCTCATTTCCTTATTTTAAAGGCTGGTTATCATAAATATAGTTATGTTTACCTATCATTAATTAAAATAAAGGGCTATGATACAGTGAATGATTCAGGTATAGTCTCTAAAAGGAAATTACTCTAAACCATGACTCAGTGCTGCCTCAAGGAAATGTTTGGAGCAAAGTGACATGGAGGACAGACAATAGGCAGAGCGAGGGGAAGAAGGAGGCATTCACTCATGATGGAAATGGCAGACTTAATTTTCCTTTGGAATTAGAAACCAGAAACTCTCAATTGACCTAGTAGCATAGTAAACTTAACCAGAATCATGAGGGCTCTGCTCTTCCTGTACCAAGAAAATAACATTTCAATTCTGCAAAACAAATTTTGTAGTGACATGAAAGTTACTGTACATGCAGTTGACAAATGAGGAATTGAAACATATAGGCACAAGCAATATCAACTTGTTTAATTTAGGTGCAGGCCATGCTGACATCCGTGGTGAGCCATGGGAGAGGATGAAGTAGTTTCAGATAACAAAAGTTATATGAGGGATAAGAGAACTGTTTGTATTTTGAACGAAGGAGGACCAATTGTAAATAAGAATTACCTTCCAAACTATCTACATGCTGCCTTTTCTGGATATTTGAGTTTTGTCTTAGATATATCACAAACAAGAACAAGTACCAGCCAATGTTCCTTTTCCAGGTGAGCAACATTGTAAGACTGGCTTTCTATTACTTCTCATTTACAATTTGTTTTGTTTTTTGAAATTATAATGTAAATGCATCATTTCCTCCTTCCCTTTCTTGTTTCTAAATCTGCGACATACATCCCTCCTTGTTCTTTTTCAATTGCATGGTCTTTTTTCCTTTAAATTATGTATTCTCTCTCTCTCTCTCTCTCTCTCTCTCTCTCTCTCTCTCTCTCTCTCACACACACACACACACACAATTATATGTGTGTTCCTAAATACATAAATACAATCAATTTGCTCAATCCTCATACTTCTACTTGTACATATATATATATATATATATATATATATATATATATATATATATATATATATATATGTTTTTAAGGCTTACTACTTGGTACTGGATAATCAATTGGTCTATTCTTTCCTGTGGAAGACTGTTTCTTTTGCTTTAACGTTAGTTTCCTGTAGTTTTTGTTTAGAGTTGAAGTGGCTTCATGAGTTTCTCCTCCATCAATGTAAACATGTCTGTGAGAAATGTCAGAGTAGGACTTTGTAGGGGCTGAAGATATAGGGTATCTTATAATAACAAAAAGATGATTTCTTCTTAATAATCATTGCAATAAACATGGTTACAAAAATTTAAGGATAGCATGCAAACAGATGCAAATAAATGGTTGATTTAAATTGTAATCATTTCTTCTTCCAATTAGATTAAACAATTAAACAGGAATAGTAAGTAGAGAGACTATAATTGTTAGATGTCCACTTTGTTTTGTGTCTACTCTGTTTTGTCTCTGAGAAAGACCATGTGTTAACACTCATTTTATAACAACACTAAAAGCACCATCACAATCCCTTTTAAGAGTGGGAAGGAAAAAGCAAAGAAGATTAACTTTATTGTGTTTCAGCAATGATTGAAAGGAACTAAACAAATCCTTTGGAACTGTCACTATAGAAAGACAGGTTCCTTAATTGACTGGCCATTTCATAAAGGTCTCAAAGATATTTGTATACATTTATAAAAACAGTTTAATGTTAGGAGACCAGATTGATATGATAACTAGAATAACTGGTATTTCTAGACACATGAGACAGTGAATCAATTTGTTGAAAATAAATAATCAAGAAATTAGTGACTCTAAAATTCTTACCCTTGCACTCACATCTTTAAACCATTAAATGCCTATTTCGCTAAATTCTTCTCACTACCAGAGGAAGTACAATGCAAACAAATACCACAATTATCCTGTCAGCTTGGATTATTTCATTCACTGACAATATTGTGTACTTACTCAACACAGAGAAATACTCTAAAATAACACCTGAGTGTGTAAATGTAAATATGAAGAGGCCCCTCTTTTCAAGAAAATTATAACGCCACCCTAAATTATACTACTGAATTTTGTCACTCCATTGCAGCAGAGTACTCTAGAAAGAAAATACAACTTATCCCTGTTCATTTATCTCAGCAATTATTATATGTACAGCATCAATAGGCTCAGTGGGTTGAATTTTCTGTTAACAAAGAGCACCCAGTAGCCTGTGAGTAACTTGAGAAAAGTAGTTGAAAATATAACTGAAAAGAATCTTTTGCTGATAATTATGGAGGTAAATCCCTATATTAACGGTCACTTCTACAGTGAATCATCAGTTACTTCTACAGCTAATCATCTAGAATTTAACCCATATAGGATGAAGTCTTACTGTCTTCATGACTGAATCACCATTCTCTAATTCAGTACCTTGAAAAAAATTGGCATTCAACACATGCCCAGTGTGTTTAAAAAATGTAAACCACTTCCCCCTGCTCACTGATTTCTAAGTTCTGATTCTTCCCATATAACTTTGCTCCTTAATATACTGTATTCTTCTTAATTTCAAAAAATATAAGCTAAAAACTCCCCAAAAGGGAAATGTTGTCATATGTTACACAGAGAGTTGACACCAGTGCAATTTGTAAAAGTTGATTTTAGGCTGGCACATCATCTTGTCAGGACTGCTATTCTAGTTGATTCCAGCGAGTATCCAGTAGGAAAGGGCTTCATGCCTTTGAGTTCTGTTTATTGCTAAAAATCATTGACTTCAATGTTTCCTGACTTTACACTCCATTCCCTCTTGCTTTTTATTTTTCACACAAATAGAACTCCTTATTTTAAACATTCAATTCTGCTCCTTGGTTCTGTAATTGTGCCTAGCATTTTGAAATGTTTGTGACACTGATAAAATTGTCTTGTAGTCAGTCCAGTCCTCACTGTTTGCCTTAAGCAACTACATTTCTCGACAATGTCACCAAATGTCAGAATCTCCCTAGGGGTAGGCTGGCACCCACATTTTTGTTGAAATCAGATACACTAGGTAATAGTATGTTTCATTTGAATTCATTCACAATAATAGAAATAAATTGGTCACTATGTGCTTCATAACAACTTCCTCAGTAACCAATTTCCTTGCTACCTACCATGTTTGTACTAGATAAATTCTTTTCTTTTTTTTCTTTTTTTTAAAAATATTTTTATTTTCTATATTCTTTGTTTACATTCCAAATTATTTCCCCTTTCCCGGATCCCCCCTCCCCATATGTCTCATAAACCTTCTTCTCTCCATCCCTTCTCCAATCACCTCCCTCCTTTTTCTCTGTCCTGATACTCCCCTCCAATTCTAGATCAATCCTTTCCAGGATCAGGACCTTCTCCATACTTCTTCATGGGAGTCATTGGTTATGCAATTTGTGCCATGGGATTCAGGGTTTTTGGGCTAATTAATATCCACTTATCAGAGATTGCATTCCATGTGTATTCATTTGTGATTGGGTTACCTCACTTAGGATGATATTTTCCAGATCAAACCGTTTGCCTAAAAATTTGTGAATTCATTGTTTCTAATTACTGAGTAAGTATTCCATTGTGTAAATATACCACATTTTCTGTATCCAGTCCTCCTTTGAGGGGCATCTGGGTTCTTCCCAGCTTCTGGCTATTATAAATAAGGCTGCTATAAACATAGTGGAGCATGTGTCTTTATTGCATGCCGGGGAATATGCCCAGGAGAGGTATAGCAAGGTCCTCCGGAAGTCTCGTGTCTAGTTTTCTGAGGAACCTCCAGACTCATTGCCGAAGTGTTTGTACCATCTTAAAGCCCCACCAGCAGTGGAGGAATGTTCCTCTTTCTCCACATCCTCGCCCACACCTGCTGTCTCCTGAGTTTTTGACCTTAGCCATTCTGACTGGTGTAAGGTGAAATCTCAGGGTTGTTTTGATATGCATTTCCCTAATGACTAATGATGTTGAGCCCTTCTTAAGGTGCCTCTTGCCATCCGAATTTCTTCAGGTGAAAATTCTTTGTTTAGATCTGTACCCCATTTTTTAATAGGGTTATTTGGTTCCCTGGGGTCTAACTTCTTGAGTTCTTTGTATTTATTGGATATTAGCCCTCTATCAGATGTAGGGTTGGTGAACATTCTTTCCCAATTTGATGGTTGCCGTTTTGTCCTTTTAACAGTGTCCTTTGCCTTACAGAAACTTTGTAATTTTATGAGGTCCCATTTGTCAATTATTGATCTTAGAGCATAAGCTATTTATGATCTGTTCAGGAACTTTTCCCCTGTGCCCATGTCCTCAAGGGTCTTTGCCAGTTTCTTTTCTATTAGTTTCAGTGTGTCTGGTTTTACATGGAGGTCCTTGATTCACTTGGAGTGAAGTTTAGTACATGGAGATAAGAATGGATCAATTTGCATTCTTCTGCTTGCTGACCTCCAATTGATCCAGCACCATTTGTTGAAAAGACTGTCTTTTTTCCACTGGATGTTTTTGGCTCCTTTGTCGAAGACCAAGTGACCATAGGTGTGTGGAATCATTTCTGGATGTTCAATTCTATTCCATTGGTCCACTTGTCTGTCACTGTGCCAATACCATGCAGGTTTTAACACTATTGCTCTGTAGTATTGCTTGAAGTCAGGGATACTGATTCCCCCAGAATTTCTTTTGTTGTTGAAAATAGTTTTAGCTATCCTGGGTTTTTTGTTATTCCAGATAAATTTCAGAATTGCTTTTTCTAACTCTGAGAAGAACTGAGTTGGGATTTTGATGGGGATTGCATTGAATCTGTAGATCGCTTTTGGCAAGATGGCCATTTTAACTATATTAATCCTGCTGGTCCATGAGCATGGGAGTTTTTTCCATTTTCTTAGGTCTTCTTCAATTTCCTTCTTCAGAGACCTGAAGGTCTTGTCATATAGATCTTTTACATGTTTGGTTAGAGTCACACCAAGATACTTTATATTGTTTGTGGCTATTTTGAAGGGTGTCATTTCCCCAACATCTTTCTCAGCCTGCTTATCCTTTGATTATAGGAAGGCAACTGATTTGCTTGAGTTGATTTTATAACTAGCCACTTTGCTGAAGTTGTTTATCAGCCGTAGGAGTTCTCTGGTGGAGGTTTTCGGGTCACTTAAGTAGACTATCATATCATCTGCAAATAGTGATAATTTGACTTCTTCCTTTCCAATTTGTATCCCCTTGACCTCCTTATGTTGTCTAATTGCTTAGTTAGAACTTCAAGTACTATATTGAAAATATATGGAGAGAGAGGACAGCCTTGTCTAGTGCCTGATTTTAGTGGGATTGCTTCAAGTTTCTCTCCATTTAGTTTGATGTCGGCTACCGGTTTGCTGTATATTGCTTTAACGATGTTTAGGTATGGGCCTTGAATTCCTGTTCTTTCCAAGACTTTTAGCATGAAAGGATGCTGGATTTTGTCAAATGCTTTTTCTGCATCTAAATGAGATGATCATATGTTTTTTTAATTTGAGTTTGTTTATGTAGTGGATAGCATTGATGGATTTCCTTATATTGAACCATCCCTGCATCCCTGGGATGAAGCCTACTTGATCATGGTGGATGATGGTTTTGATGTTTTCTTGGATTTGGTTGGCAAGAATTTTATTAAGTATTTTTGCATCAATATTCATAAGAGAAATTGGCCTGAAGTTTTCTTTCTTTGTTGGATCTTTGTGTGGTTATGGTATCAGCGTAATTGTGGCATCATAGAACGAGTTGGGTAGAGTTCCTTCTGTTTCTATTCTGTGGAATAGTTTGAAGAGTATTGGTGTTAGGTCTTCTATGAAGGTCTGATAGAACTCTGCACTGTAGCCATCTGGTCCCGTGTTTTTTTTGGTTGGGGGACTTTCTATGACACTTTTTATTTCTTCAGGTGTTATGGGACTATTTAATTGATCTATTTGATCCTGATTTAGTTTTGGTGTTGGGTATCTGTCTAGGAAACTGTCCATTTCCTCCAGATTCTCCAGTTGTGTTGAGTGTAGGCTTTTGTAGTAGGATCTAATGATTTTTTGAATTTCCTCAGTTTCTGTTGTTATATCTCCCTTTTCATTTCTAAGTTTGTTAATCTGGATACTGTCTCTGTGTCCTTTGGTTAGTCTGGCTAAGGGTTTATCTATCTTCTTGATTTTCTCAAAGAACCAGCTCCTGGTTTTGTTGATTCTTTGTATGGTTCACTTTGTTTCTACTTGATTGATTTCGGACCTGAGTTTGGTGATTTCCTGTCTTCTACTCCTGGGTGAAATAGCTTCTTTTTGTTCCAGGGCTTTCAGGTGTGTCATTAAGCTGTTAGTGTATGCTCTCTCCATTTTCTTTTTGGAGGCACTCAGGGCTATGAGTTTTCCTCTTAGCACTGCTTTCATTGTGGCCTATAGATTTGGGTATGTTGTGTCTTCATTTTCATTATGTTCTAAAAAGTCTTTAATTTCTTTCTTTATTTCTTCCTTGACCAAAGTATCATTGAGTAGAATATTGTTCAGTTTCTAAGTATATGTGGATTTTCTGTTTTTTTTTTTGTTGCTATTGAAGACCACTTTTACTCCATAGTGATCTGATAGGAGGCATGGGATTAGTTCGATCTTCTTATATTTGTTGAGGTCTGTCTTGTGACCAATTATATGGTCGATTTTAGAGAAGGTACCATGAGGTGCTGAGAAAAAGGTATATTCTTTTGCCTTAGGATAGAATGTTATATATATATATATATATATATATATATATATATATATATATATATATATATATATATCTGTTAAATCTAATTGGTCCAAAGCCTCAATTAGTTTCATTGTGTCCCTGTTTAGTTTTTGTTTTCCTGATTGGTCCATTGAGGAAAGTGCAGTGTTGAAGTCACCCACAATTATTGTGTTAGGTGCAATGTGTGCTTTGAGCTTTAGTAAAGTTTCTTTTATGAATGAGGGTGCCCTTGCATTTGGAGCATGGATGTTCAGGATTGAGAGTTCTTCTTCTTGTATTTTTCCTTTGACCAACAAGAAGTGTCCCTCAGTGTCTCTTTTGATGACTTTGGGTTGAAATTCATTTTTATCTGATATTAAAATGGCTACTCCAGCTTTTTTTCCTGAGACCATTTGCTTGTAAAATTGTCTTCCAGCCTTTTACTCTAAGGTAGTGATTGTCTTTGACCCTGAGGTGTGTTTCCTGTATGCAGCACAATGTAGGGTCCTGTTTACATATCCAGTCGGTTAGTCTATGTCTTTTTATTGGGGCATTGAATCCATTGATGTTATGAGATATTAAGGAATAGTGATTGTTGCTTCCTGTCATTTTTGACATTATTTTTTAAATTTGATTGGTTAACTTCTTTTGGGTTTGATGAAATGTTACTATCTTGCTTTTTCCAGTGTGAAGTTTCCCTCCTTGTATTGGTGTTTTCCTCCTATTATCCTTTGTAGGGCTGCGTTTGTGGATAGATATTGGGTAAACTTGGTTTTGTCATGAAATATCTTAGTTTCTCCATCTATGGTGATTGAGAGTTTTGCTGGATATAGTAGTTTTGGTTGGCATTTGTGTTCTCTTAGAGTCTGCATGAGATCTGCCCAGGATCTTCTAGCCTTTATAGTCTCAGGTGAAAAATCTTCTGTGATTCTGATAGGTCTTCCTTTATATGTTACTGGGCCTTTTTCTCTTACTGCCTTTAATAGTCTTTCTTTGTTTAGTACATTTGGTATTTTGATTATTATTTGACAGGAGGTATTTCTGTTCTGGTCCAGTGTGTTTGGAGTTCTGTAGGCTTCTTGTATATTCATGGGCATCTCTCTCTTTAGGTTAGGGAAGTTTTCTTCCATAATTTTATTGAAGATATTCGCTGGCCCTTTAAGTGGTAAATCTTCACTCTCATCTATGCCTATAATCCTTAGGTTTGGTCTTCTCATTGTGTCCTGGATTTCCTGGATATTTTGGGTTGCAAGCTTTTTGTATTTTGCATTTTCTTTAACTGTTGAGTCCGTGGTTTCTATGGTATCTTCAGCATCTGAGATTCTTTCTTCTATCTCTTGTATTCTGTTGTTGATATTTGCATCTATGTCCCCTGATTTCTTCCCAAGGCTTTCTATCTCCAATATTGTCTCCCTTTGAGTTTTCTTAGTTGTTTCTACTTCTGATTTTAGATCCTGGATGGTTTTGCTTAGCTGCTTCACTTGCTTGTTTGTGCTTTCCTGTAATTCTTTAAGAGATTTTTGTGTTTCCTCTTTCATGACATCAGCCTGTTGACCAAAGTTCTCCTGTATTTCTTTAAGTGTTTTTTGTGTTTCCTCCTTATTAGCTTTTGTATTCTCCTGGATTTCTTTCAATGATTTTTGTGTTTCCCTTGCAAGGGCTACTAACTTTTGATCCATTTTCTCCTGAATTTCTTTAAGTATGTCGTTCATGTGTTCCTGTACCAGCATCATGACCAGTGATTTTAAATCCAAATCTTGTTTTACTGGTATGATGGGGTATCCAGGACATGCTGTTAAAGGAGAATTGGGTTCAGATGCTGCCATATTGCTTTGATTTCTGTTAGTGACGTTCCTGCGTTTGCCTTTTGCCATCTAGTTCTCACTGGTGTTAGGTGGTCTTGTCAATGCTGGACTCACCTGTGCAAGCTGCCTCTTCTCAGGTGGCCTCTGGTGCACAGCTTACCTCCTGCACTGCTTGGAGACAGGGTGCTGTTGCCCAGGCTGTTCAGATCCCGAAGCAGACACCTGAAGGCTCCTGCAGGGGCCTGCTGGATTCACCAGAGCACACTGACTCCTCCCAGTCGGCCTCCTGGAAGCCCCTCTTGCCTCTTGCAGGCCCTGGAGATGTGGCGTTGCAGCTCAGGCTGATCTGGATCTGGAAGTGGAGAGATCTGAGGGCTCCTGCCAGAGTCCTCAGGACTGGAACCTAAGCTCTGTGCCACTGGAGCAAGCTGTGTGCTCCCAGTCTGCCTCTGGTGCACACCAGGTCTCCTGCACTTACCGGAGGCTGAGTGCTGTGGCCCAGGCTGTTCAGATCCCGAAGCAGACACCTGAAGGCTCCTGCTGGGGCCCGCTGGATGATAAATTCTTTTCTGTTCCTAAAAATATAACTTAAATGGTAGATAGTGCAGTCTTTCATAACTTATTTGTCCATCAAAAGTAGAACTATAAGGAATAAGAAACTGGCTAAATTTTAATATAGAGCCCAAGTCTCTTACCAGGAGTAGTAGTGGAGGACTAAGACCCCAGAACTACAACCATGCAGTTTATGGATGAGATTCTTTCCTTTCTTTTCTTTTCTTTTCTTTTCTTTTCTTTTCTTTTCTTTTCTTTTCTTTTCTTTTCTTTTCTTTTCTTTTCTTTTCTTTTCTTTTCTTTTCTTTCTTTCTTTTCTTTCTTTCTTTCTTCCTTTTTTTTTTTCGTTTTTGGATTTGTTTTTTTTTTTTTTTTTTTTCCAAGACAGGATTTCTCTGTGTAGCCCTGACTGTCCTGGAACTCACTCTGTAGACTAAGCTGGCCTCAAACTCAGAAATCTGCCTCTGCCTCCCAGAGTGCTGGGATTACAGGTGTGGGCCACCACCGTTTAGCTGAGATCGTGTTTTCATCTAAACCAGAGTTTGAAATATACAATTTGATTTGCTAATACTTTCTTTCCGGAAAAAATACCTGTACCTACATGTAATAATTTATCTTTTCTCTTTATTAAAAAAAGTACATTAGTTTTAAATTAGAGTATTTTTCATATAATATTTTCTGATCAGTTTCCTCTCCCCCAGCTCCTCCAGATTCTCTTCACTGCCCACCCAGCCACTCAACTCCTCATCTTTGTTCTCTTTCTTTAGAAAAGAAACAGGCAAACAAAATGCAAAAAAGCAAGAATTTAAAAGAAACAGAGACAAAGCACACACACAGAGTGAGAGAGAGAGAGAGAGAGAGAGAGAGGGGGGGGGAAGAGGGAGAGAGAGAGAAAGAAAGACAAACCTACCAATAAATCAGAAATCATAATATACAAACAAAAGGCCAGTAAGACAAAAGTGCCCAAACAAAGCAATGCGAAACAAAATGCCTACAAAAATGCTATCAAGTTTATTTTCTGTTGATCCCTGGGCATAGAGCCTGCCCTTAAGTATGGTCAATATACCCAGTGAGACTCCACTGAAGGAAACTTATTTTCTTTTGTAAACAGACACCAGTTGAGGATGGCTTCTTGCTTAGGGATTGGATTTTGTGTCCACTTTCTCCTCTCATTTCTGGGATCCTGTCTTGCTTAAACCTGTGTAGATCCTATGGATGCTGCTACAGTCTCTGTGAGTTCATATGAACTTTAGTATCATTTTGTCTAAAAGATACTGTTTCTTGGGGTCATCCATCCCCTTACTCTCTTACAGTCTTTCTGCCTCTTTTACTGTATAACTCCTTGAGTACTGAAGGGAAAATTTGATGATGACATCTTATTTAGGACTGATGATTCCAAAGTCTTTCACACTTGGCTCATTGTCCAGTTGTAGGACTCTGTTTTGCTTCCTATCCTCTACAAGAGGAAGCTTTTCTGATGTTGGTTAAGTGGGGCATTGAATTTATGGGTATAGCAGAATGTTGTTAGGAACAATTTTATTGCTATGCTCCTTTAGTAGAACACCAATATTTGGTTTTCACTAAAGCCCATGGCCTATCTAGTATTAGGTTAGCCTGTGAAGTACCCAACATGGATTTTATTTTATGGAGTGGGTCTTAAATCCAATCACATAGTCCTTGGATACTGTGAAAATGTTTGTGCCACTTACTGCACCAGCATATCATACAGGCAAGTCATGGTTTTAGATCACAGGTATTGTCACTAGCTTGATGGTCACCTTTTTCTCTTCGGATAGCAAGCAAAGTGCCTTCCAGTTCCATGAACACTAGTCAGTAAGGGTCAAGACACTATTTAGGCACTAGCTCAATTTCTCAGAGTTAAGTGCTATATGTAAGTATTTTACGTGACCCCATTTATGTTATTTATATATGTATATAGTTTAAGAAATGTCTTTACTAGTACATTTCAAATGTCTCCTCAAAAGGCCTTTAATGTTGGTCATCTCTCTCTGTTTTCACTCACTTTCCCTGTCTGTCTCTTCCATCTTCTCTATTTAATCTCCCACTCCAGTTCACTCCCTCTTTGTATAATAATATATCCTATTTTAGCTTCCTTGGAAGAATCTTTCCTCTCCCACCAAGCCTCTTATTCTATAACCTCTGTGAATATCTGGATTGCAGCATCCCTATCAAAGGATTAAATACTAACATCTACATATACATACCTTACCTTGTATTGGCACTGGGTTTCCTCACTCAGGGTGATTTTTTTTTCTAATTCAATCCAATCCATAATTACAGCATTTCCCCTATTCCCTTTGCTCACTCGAACCTTTCTCATGAGTCTTACACACACCTTTTCCCCCTTTCTGAGTTCTTGACATGCTTTCCGCTTTCATTCTGTTAGTTTGTCTTCTGAACAGTTACATTTATTATTTGATTATAAAATGTATTCAAATTACAAAGTACATATAGATACCTGCAAGAAAAATTTATGTTATCTCCCAATCCTAATTTTATAGGTGATGCCACAGTTGTGAATGACCAACTCCAGGTTGTTATCATTTGGGTAAGGCCTAGGTATTGATTGTTTTCATATGGGAAATGAATTATTATTTTAAAAATATTTTATGTATTTATTACATATTATTTTATGCGTATGAGTACACTGTAGCTGTCTTCAGACACACCAGAAGAGGGCATCAGATCCCATTACAGATGGTTGTGAGCCGCCATGTGGTTGCTGGGAATTAAACTCAGTACCTCTGTAAGAACACTCAGTGCTCTTAACTGCTGAGCCATCTCTCCATAGCCCAAATTATTCCTGTTACAGAAGATATTGATAAGTAGAAGATTTTTGCAAGCTTATTATTTAAAGAACCAATATGTATTCGGAGCCATGGGATAAGAAATATTTTTAACAAATATGCATACCTTTCTGGTTTTTAGTGACCCTCTGAATACAATGTCTTCTATCATTACCATTTCATTTGAAATAACTAGTTTTCCCAATTCCTAATTTTGATCAATGGTCTATTGCATACTTTACTTGTCCTTACCACACCAGTCATTGTTACTAGATATCAGTTGGAGAGAGGGTACATGTCTCAAACTAATATAATTGGAGGATACATTCTTCTTCACAGTTTCTCTAATTCATCTTGAGTCCATCTCTTTACACATAGAAAAGGAAATCAACACTCAAAAACCAAGTTAACAGAGAGATAAAATTGAATGAGATAAAGAAATATAAGGATTTATGGATACATAATGTTTATATTATAACTAGCTAGCTAGCTAGCTAGCTACACTGATGATAGATAAATAGTAAAAGACATAGTGATGGAGAAAGAAAGGGGAAGTGTTCTAAATGACCAAGGCTTTGTTTCTAATTCAACAGTACTTTAGTTACAGATTATAAATTACTTCTATAAACTTAGTTGGTTTTTTTTATCTTCTGCCATTTTTCTTAACATTAAATATCACCTTCCAAATATACTTCAATTATTTAGGTTACCGTACTTTTGTTTTCTATTACCATGAAATGTTCAGACTAATATACTATACTAGTTTACAACTCATTATATCGTGGTGAAACAAAAATAATTAATCAAAATAAATAGAATGTTTTAGTTCACCATATTAAGTAAAAACAAAGTTAATTTTTCATTTGTTTTCTTTGGGACTGTGTGTGTATATATGCATGCAAGAGCACACTAGGTCACCAACTACTGAGTCATGCTCCAAAAATTTGAAAGCTACAGCACCTGAATTGGGGCCTCAATTTGTGCATTTCAAGGGTGTAGGAAATCAGTGTAGATGGTTCCATTGTAATGAGCACCACAGATCTGTGGGAGGAAAAGAAAATGAGGAGAAAGACTGAGTCATTAAAGAAACTTCTCTCTACTTACAGCAAAATAATGTCTCCAAAGTGATACCTTGTAGAATAATTCATGCTTAAGAATTTGATGAAAACCATAAACTAAAAGGCCAGAAAAGTTTCTTTCAATAGCTACAGCTTCTGAAGCTTCAGAAGTTGAAGAGGAATTCCAATTACCCACATAATTGGCTTAGTGTGAAATTTCTATTTTATGCTAAACTGGAGAAAGGATCACATGAAGTGAATAGAATCATGGCAGTGAGGACTGCACAATCATAACAAGTTAGTAGTTGTACAGAAAGACTCATTTAGAAAAATTAAACAGTATATCAAGAAAACAGGTATGAATGGAAAACTGGCCTGTTTTCCCACACAGCCCTGAAAGAAAACAGCATCCCGTTTATGGAACATAAGTTGCAAAATGAGAGACAGTCACAAAATGGAATCCAGTGTAGCAAACAACCTGGTTATTGAGATGAATACATTAACTGGAAAGACTGTTAGAGTTCCTGTATAGTCAAACATCAAAAAAAATGAGGTTTATACTAGACAAAGGGTAGAATATGCATGCTGAGGGCAGTGAAGAAGAAGTTTGTTTCTTTCATGTAGCTGCCTGCAGCCAAGGAGAACCAAGTTCACCTGGAAGGAGACCGGGCCTGAAATAGAAAAGAGAGGTGGGTGGGAAAATAAGGAGCCAAGACAAAGTTTTTTTCTGATCAAGACTTGAACTTTAATTTACTTTAACTTCAAATTTAAAGGGGAGAGGGAGAGCACACTTTCACTCATCAAATTGTCTAGAGGAAAACTATGATTTTCACAATAGAAATTAAAAAAAAACTTGATAGAATTTTGTGTACACATAAAGTGAGAACAACTCTTGGCTAAGATCCTAGAGTGATATTTTTCAATAAAATCGAACTTCAGGCAAAATACGAGTTGAACAAAAAAATAAAAGGCAAAGTACGTCTTCTTACTCACACCTTTTATCTGAAGTCTTAATACTAATGTATTAACATATAATCATATAGTCTAGTAGTTTGTAATCTGTTGTTTTTCATTTTTATACAAATAAATACAGATGTAATTAGCTTAATTTACACTTTTTCATTTATTTTTCATTTTGTACATAAACAAGTCTTTCTTACATATATTATATATCTTTATTTACATATTTATAAAAAATAATTCTTTATTGTTTTTAAAAGATTGGATGCATGCAGTAAAAAGATTGAGTTAAACTATGATGACCTCTGTTTTCAATATGAATAATAACTGATGAAATTATTAGGTATCTGTGATGGATGTTTGTCTTTATAAATTAATTCTATGAAGTGTAAATATTACTGTATTTCATAGATTGCAAAGCAAATAATCTTTAATTCACTTACGCAGCAACATAATTTAGAATTTTGTATAAGGAGAAACTAGAATTAGCATTGTAGTCCTATGGATTTTTTTATTTGTGCTCATCACAAATCTCTAACATCTTCCCTTTCCAAGACTACTGGAGCACACATTAGCAAAACACATTACTATTCTTATATGTAAGACAGCCTCTTGGGACTTTTTTATTATTTCTTTATTTTTTGAGATTGTAATATATCATTCCCCTTTCTATTTCCCTGTCCACACTCTCTCATCTACCCCTAGCTTTATCTACATTGGAAAATATTAAGACTTTGTAATAAAACACAACTGTAAAGAATAGGGATTTTATATAATATTTATATTAACTGAAAATTTCATACACATAAACAATGTATTTTGATAATAGTTTCCCAACATTTTTCTCCTACAGTTCAACTCAGAAAGGATCCTCCTTCTTTTGTCATATCTTCATTTTATTAAACTTTATATCCCATTAAGATCAATACTGTTGGCCATCTGTGCATTGTGGGGATTTCCACTGCAACATGGGCAGCTTATCAGGGCTGAAACTTAAGGGTTCTTTGGAAAGTCAGTTGTGTTGTATGGAGCTTTGCTGAAGTAAACATGTGAAGGAACATTTCACTGACATGGACACAGGTAAAAGGCTAATTCATGAAGGAATGTTTTGCTGAAGCAGACTCAGGTGAAAGGATGTTCTGCTAAAGCAAGCACATGAAAGACATGGGATGAAGGATTTCTAGTTAAGGACAGGCATATATTGGTCCACCTTACATTGCATAGTTGAGCTCTTTTTGTCATGACCCTATTTAGAGAAGCACACCAAAAACCGTCTAGTGCTGCTTCTTCAAAACTCAGGAAATTGGCAGAGTGATGTCGGCTGAGACAGACTCAAGTGGAGTTTTTCTAAGTCAGACTCACATGCTGAGGCAGGACATATGCTGAGGCAAGACCTGTGAAGGACAGGTGATGTTTGGAGGGAGTATAAATAGGACTCAATGAACTGTAAGAGGGGCTTGGCTTGGCTTACTTGCTTGCTAGTAGAGCTAGCTGTGCAATGCTTGTTGGTATCTTGTGTCTTTGCTGATCTTCACTTTGACTAGAGAGGCACAACTGAGAACTGCTCCTGAAATTCTTGATGGTCTGAATACCTCCTGCTAACTCATGCTGATTCAGCTGAGGCCTGGCTGTTCCTGCTAGTTCATCCCACTGCTGCTTCTACAAAACTGGACTGCTGGTTTATTTTTGAAGTACCTGGAAGTGAATCAAGCTGTGAATTGGACTGCTGTTTTCCTGACAACAGAGATGGGATTTGCTCCAAAGAACCATTTCTAAACAAGTCCACTTCTCCAGTATCCTTTCCTTTCCACTATTTCTGGTGAGTGGTGGGCTAGATGAGAAGTTAAAGAATTTAAGAATTATCAATAAAAATAGGTGTTGAAAAATTAAAGTTACATAGTGGCTACAACTTCAAAGAAAAATAACATTCCTTCTACCAGCATCCATTAACTCCTAATAGATTCTCAACTAGGAACTGGCATTCTAAGCCCCTCACCTTTTAGTGCTTCAAATTTGTCTAGTTGAATCTTGTGCATGTCAAAACATGCACAATTGCATCTACTATGCATTGTTGTGTGCATCAGCCATATTATGTACAGTAGACAGAATTTTTTTCCTCCTCTTCCTCTGACTCTTACATTGTTTCTGCCTGCCCTCCATTCATAATGTCGGCTTACATCTTTGATAGTAGTGGTGTGAACACTGGGACAGATGTCTCATTTAGGGCTGAATACTCACAATCACCTACTGTGAACACTTTAACCAGTATGAGTCTATGTCTGAATTCTTGTCCTCTACAAAAAGAAGTCTCTCTGACAAAGGTTCAGAAAAGTCCAAATCTGTGGGTAAAACATAAGTATATATAAATCAATTTAAAAGTGTTACCATTTAGCAAATAATAATAGTAGGTTCTGCTTCTAGGTAGGGTCTATGTCTTTTTTTTACCATGATGCTTTTGGCCAGGTTGATAGTACCAGTCATGAATTTCTTCCTGTGGCATAATCTTCTAATCCAATCTGAAACAGTTGGTTACATATAGAACAGTCCTACCACTATTGTAATCTTGGACACATCTTGTCTGACAAGTCAATATATATAAACACAGCTCATTGTACCAGGTAAGTCCATTATTGCTTTTTCTTCCGCCAAAAGACTGCTTAGCCATTTTCTGCATCCAAGAGTGAAGTTTATAGATCACTTCCTCATGGATTTTTGTCTTTCCTACAATGAAAATGTGTTGTATCTTCAGTTAATGGCACTGATGTAGAAGCTTCTTAAGCATCTCGAACCAATAACTCAGAAGGAGATATTCCACATGACATTGAGATTTTCATTTATTTAAGTTATGCCATCTTGAATGGCAAGTATTGACCATACCTAGAGGGTACTGCCATTCACATTCTTTTTTTTTAAATGTAGTTTTTAAAATTAGCTTAAAAAGTGGTTGGCTTCTATAAAGCATTTTTATACAACCTTAGTTTTACTTAACTCAGGCATCAACTTTTCCTTCTGCTAACACCTTCACCCCAACTCTTCTTAATCCTTTAAGCTCCAGTGTTTTCCTTATGCACTTTTATATCACAAGTGTTCTACACTATCCCCTCTCTCCTTAAGTACTCTTTTCCTCTCTATCATGGACACTTTCAGCTCTCTGACTTCCACAAGCACTCCTAATTAAGCACACAAATATAAAAATTCAAAGCTAGGATATATATATGTGAGAGAATATGTAAGACTCCTTTTTGAGTTTGGGTTCCTTAGTAAAGTATTTTCCAATTCTATTCATTGTTCTATTTTTTATCATTACTTACATTTTTTTTTGAACAAACAAGTTGTTTTTATTTTGTCTACTGGATGTCTTTCTGTGTATATGTGCAATGCCTGTGTGCAGTTCACACACAGGCCAGAAGAGAGCATCAGATCCCCTGGAACTGGAGTCACAGAGAGGTGTGAGCCACCATTGTCTCCTGCATGAGCAATAAGTGGTCTTCACTACTGAGCAGACACCTCTCTGGGCCCCCAAAATTTAAACTTTAAAATGTTTTGTTTTCTGATACTTCTTTGGAAAATGTTCTTGTATAGAAAAGATGCTTGGTGGTAGTATGTGCCTTTAATCCTGGTGCTGGGGGTGAAGGATAGATGGGAGCAGAGGCAAGCAGATCTCTGTGAGTTTAAAGCCAGCCTGAACTACAGAGTCAGAGCTAGGACTATAGAGAGAAGCCCTTTCTCAAAGAAAGAAAGAAGAGAGAGAGAGAGAGCACTGCAGTGGTGGCACATGACTTTAATCCAAGTGAGAAGTAATGGCTGCAGCTCCAAAGACCTTTCCCCTTCTTTGTTCCAAGAATTATCAGGCCTACACTGGAAGGAATTCAGAGCCATAGTAATTGCCTTAGTTAAAGATACCCTAAGGGCCTTTTTAACCCCACACCCTCCCTCTTTACAGCTTCCAGCTTTGACCCATGGGACATTCTTAATTTTCTTTCTTTCTTTCTTTCTTTCTTTCTTTCTTTCTTTCTTTCTTTCTTTCTTTCTTTCTTTCTTTCTTTCTTTCTTTTTTTTTTTTTTTTTGAGACAGGGTTTCTCTTTGTAGGCCTGGTTGTCCTGGAACTCACTCTATAGAACAGGCTGGCCTTGAACTCAGAAATTCGCCTGCCTCTGCCTCCCAAGTGCTGGGATTAAAGGCATGTGCCACCTCTGCCCAGCCCCTTGGGACATTCTTGAGTAAGAATCCACATAGAATGTGTTAACTGATAACTGCAAGACCTCCAGAAAATTCCAGGCAGATCTAAAGATCAATAGATGTTAGCCAATGTGTTTAAATTACAACTTGACTGATGTAACCTCTGCCTCTTAGTATAAAAACTGCCTGTAATGTCCTTTTGTGGTCACCTCTCCTTCTTGGGTAGGACTACCCCGACTATTTGGCTCATTAAACCTCTTGTCTTTTTAATTGATTGCTGCCTCTGTGTCTTCTTGACAGGAGTCTTCTTGAGCAGGGCTCTTTGAGGCAGAGACAGGTGGATTTCTGAGTCAAGGCCAGCCTGGTCTACAGAGTGAGTTCCAGGACAGCCAGGACTACACAGAGAAACCCTGTCTCGAAAAAACCAAAAACAAACACCACCACCACCAACAAAAAAAAACAAGAAAGAAAGAAAGAAAGAAAGAAAGAAAGAAAGAAAGAAAGAAAGAAAGAAAGAAAGAAAGAAAGAAAGGAAGGAAGAAGGAAAGAAAGACCATCAAAGGAGTGCTCAGAAATGTGAGGGAAGAAGATCACAAGTTCCAATCTGACCTAGTCTACACAGAGAAGCCTCCGTAAGTAAAATTTAACTAAATAAGGTTGTTGTGGTAGAGGACTACACCACTTTGGCTCCCAGTAAGTCACACTCAGCCCCTGCCCAGGACTTATCTTGGATCTGCAAATGAAAGACATAAACACATTAGCTCATTTTTAACCTACCTTCCTGGCTCAGTGTCTGTACTCTTCTAAACCTCCTGAGGGTATTGAGCCCTTTCTATAACTCCTTGCTCCACACTTCTAAATCTGCCCTCAGCTTAGTTGCCTGGCTACCTTCTGTGAAGCCCATTGGTTTTGCTTTCAGGCTGCCCTTCCAAGGGCTGCTTTCCCTTTCTGCCTATATTTTGGAAGAACTTCCCTGCAGCTCTAAGTCTGTTCCATCTCTCTCCCTCACAAGTATCTCAATCATCTCTCCATTACTTACTTTTTTATGGCTGAATAAAATTCTCTTGTGTATATGTACCACAATTTTTATTCATACATCTATTGATGGATGTCTATATTGTTTCCATTTTCTGGTTATTGTGAATAGAGCAGAAATGAAAATGTATGTTCAAGAATTGCTGTAGAATGCTATAGAGACCTTTGACTGTATGCCCAGAAGGGGTGTAGCTGTATCATCTGGCAGTTCTATTGCTTGTGCTATGAGAAGCTCCAGAATGATTTGGAAGGGGATGCATTAGTTTGTATTCGAACTAACACTCTCTAAGGGTCATTTTCTCCCTGTGTCTATGTCAGAATTTTGTTATTATTTGTTTTCTTGATGATGACCATGCTGACTGGAGTGAGGTAGAAACTTAAAGTGGTTTTAACCTGCATTTTTCTATTGGTTAAGAATGTTCAACATTTTCAAAATTGTTTCAATAGCCATTTATAGGCCTTTTGTTTGTTTGAACTCCCTGCTTAGTTCTATATCCAGTTTTCCCATTTTTAATTGGACTGAATCTTTTAAATGTTTATTTATTAATTTATTTTGAGTTTCAGGGTTTAGACATTAGTCTTCTGTTAGACATATAAATAGCAAATATTTTAATTATTTCTGTGGACTGCCTGTTCACTCAATTGGTAATTTGCACTGCTATATAGCTACTTTTAAGTTTTGTGAGATCTCAGTTTTTCTATCATTTTCCTAGTGCCTGATCTATCAGAGTTCTATTCTGAAAGTCCTTGTCCATACCTATAATTGAAGTTGACTCTTCTCTTTTCTTCTAACAGTTTAACAGTATCAGGTTTTATTTAGGTTATTGTTCCTTTTGGAGTTCAGTTTTATACATGTTAAGAGGTGTTGGGGTTAGTAACAGCAAAACTATTTTAGAACTCATGGATCATGGCCCATTAGATGAAGGATGTGCCTCAGAGAGGCAGAGCCCTGAGGACTATGTATCCTGAGGACTTCATGCTGTTGTGGAGTTTTGCTCTGAGTGCTACCCTCATACCATATCGTTTGTAAACTATGAGTTATATGAAAAATCTGAGGGAGTTTCCAGCCCTTCACTAGGCAATGTCATTGGCACCTACAATATTATTAATTGGAAATTTTCAAGCATTGCTTCTGCAGCAAATTAATGGTTCAATCACCACACTCAGAAAGAATTTAAAGATGTAGGTTGTTAGCAACGAGTACCAACCTTAAAAAGAATTTGGAGATGTAAATTGTTACTAAGGTTAGGTTAAGATGTTTTTGCTAGATGCCTTGATATAGAAAATCTTGAAGAACAGTTTAGAAAGGCATACTTTTGATTATTGAGCAAGGGATGTTTTTAAGGTCAAGAAACAAGAACAATGGCAGCTGGACTAGTACCAACTGACATGACTTTCTTGCTACAACTTGGCTAGTGATCAAGATGATGATTAATTTCCTTTACCCATTTTTGCCCTCTGCTTCCTGGTATGATTTAATAAAAATATGTTAATGAGTAGATGTTCACCCTGAAGATTTAAAGTAGAAATGACTGATTTTTTTATATAATTTTACGATAAAATTTTTATATAATTTTATGATGGTTATAAGATTACTTTTTTATAAGATTACTTTTTAAGACAATAAAATAATTGTTCCTTTCTTTGTAACCTCAAACATCAGCCTTACAGTAAAAGGAACTGGCTGAGAAAATTATCTTGCTTACTTATACTTTGTTAAATCTTTAACAAGTTGCTTAGCTATGAATGTATGTGGATTCTTGAGAATAATTTGTTTTCACCCATAATATGTGTGGGTGATTATGTGAGTATATTGGGGACCATGGTTTTGTTCTTACATATACTTATTGTTCACTTAAAGAAAAAGAGAATATAACCACACGGTGATTTTTGTACTGCTTAAAAGAGTTTGCTGAGATATATAAGCAACAGGAGAAGAAATAAAGCTGTTGGAGCTTTGCTCTATCCAAGAAATGTGTGTATGTGTATGTATGCATATATCTGAAGTAGTTGGAACTTGCTTCACTCATGATGTGTGTGTGTGTGTGTGTGTATTGAGAGGTCCAAAGTCCTTGGATATAAAAATTTCAATTCCCTTGGAAGCATATTGGGTTCCCCAGAAGGAGCCACTGACAACAGGCCTTTAGTTAATGATGTCTCTGATTTAGGGAGGATAATTCTGGAGCTGTCAATTCCTGGGACACCTAGCTGGAGGGGATTATAAGGTCAGAAAAGAGCTGGTCACTGAAACTTCAAATTCTCACCAAATATAATAAAACTAACATAGTAGCCAATGAAAATTGTACTAATGTCACTGCTTTGTCCCTACCAATCTTATTAGAAGTTACCCAATCCTTCTGGAAAATTTCCCAAGCCTGCATAAAAGCGGGGCTTTGAGCCCTTCAAACGAAATCTCAGGAAACCTATAAGTAGCTATATAGCAATGCAAATTACCAATTGAGTGAACCAGTAGCCCACAGAAAGAGACAAAATGTTTGCTAGTTATATGTTGCCACTTTGATGAATTGTTGACCCGTGCATGCTGCTAATTTCTTCAGAATAAACTCTGTTTGCCTTTGCATACTATTTGTGTCTGCGATCTCCCTTCACTGATTCTTGGATCCTACCATTGTGTGTGTGTGTGTGTGTGTGTGTGTGTGTGTGTGTGTGTGTGTGTGTTTGCGCGTGTGCGTGTGCCTGTGTCTGTGTCTATGTCTTTCTGTCTCTGGTTCTGTGTCTGTGAGTGAGCATGTGTTTCTCCCCCTTTTTGCTGGTCCCAGGGATGAAGCTTTGTTTCCTCAGAGAAAAACCTGCTGAGTGATCAGCTGCCAACTCTATGCCCTGCCTCAGTTTGTCCTGTGATATTTAAGCAGGTCTTTGACAAAGAGGTATGGATCTAGTGTCATTTTTCTGCATGTTGAAATCAAGGTTTCTGAGAAGCATTTGTTGTATATCCTGTCTATTTTACAATTTACATTTTTAGTATCTTTGTCAAAAGTCAGATAATTATGGTTCTGTGGACTATTATGGTCCTCAAGTCTGTTCCTTTGACCTATGTGTCAATGTGAAGGTGTTTTTGTTACTATAGCTCTGTAGCATAATTTCAAATCAGGTATGGTGACACTTCTCAAAGTATTTTTGCTCTGGATTCTTTGTCAAAACTTTGTTGTTTGTGCCTCCAAATAAATTTTCAGGTTTTTTTTTTTTTCTCTGTGAACAATGATGTTGGTGTTTTGGTTAAGATTACATTGGGCGTGTAGATTGCATTTTGTAGGTTGGTCATCTTCACAATAGTAATTCTAATTCAGGAGCATAGGAGGTCTTTCTAATGACTTAATGATTTCATTGTACATATCCATCATTTCCTTGGTTAGGTTTATTCCAAGCTTTTCCCCCTTGGTGGCTATTGTGATTTCAGCTATCATTACAAAATTTTCATTATGTGGGTCATTCATATATAGGCAGGCTCTGTACAAGTGTTCCTTATCCTGGTCAGCTTTCCCCCCATCACTAGGTCAGCAGATTCTGCAAAATAAGGAATTTTCTTGTTGTTGACCTAAATATTTATTTGGTTTAGAATAAACCCACTTAGAGAAAAGTATGAAACTAACACCAATGATACTAGAAACAGTGACTACATTATTCACTTTCTGCATTGTAATAAACAATATTAGTAGACAAACTTTTCTTTGTGTTGTGGTGTTTATACTATGTCACATTTATTTTTCCTATTAGCTTACATGAATGAGAAGTTATGTCTACCATGTAGGTCTTACCCAGTTCTGCTCTGTAAAATCTAGCATAGTGTGATGTATTCCATTAAGTATATAAGGAATATACCATATATGTCCTTTTGTTCCCATGATGTCTTGTCATAGACACTGTAGAAAATAAAGATAATGAAGCAGTCTTACTAATAGTTTCTTTAGCAATGATTGACTTATAAGAAATGGTTGACTTTAAGAAAATGCCTAGAATTATAGACTCTTTAAAGTTGTTCCTTCAAACTCACTAAATATACACACTCATACAAAACTTTTCTGAGATGTTTATATTATTATATTTATATCATATCCTAACTTATTGTTAATAACTAAAATGCCACAATCTCACATTTATACAAGGGTTCACAGAATGAAAAGGTTATATTTATACTTCCACTATAAATCCATAAAAGTAATTGTTGTCTTTAAGATATTACAGGAGAATTCAGAAAAATATGTAGCCATAAATGCATGAATGAGCTTGTCCATTATTCAACCCTATTCTCATGTAAGTCATCTCATTTTAATTAGTGATAACAGGAAATACAAAAGTGCATTAGACTTCCAACTGAGGTTGTCTTTTCATTTTGAAGTGCAGGCAATGTCTGCTGAGAAATCCCGGGTGTGACAATGCAATCAGAGCTTCAGAAAAGCATAGCCAAATGCAATTTATATCAGCTCTCAGAGAAAACTGATTGTGATATTATTTGTATCGTGTTGCCTAGTATTGTATTCATTTCTCAATCCATGCATATAAAAATGTTACTTTCTAATTCATGGACTATAGGCACCATAGATCATACAAAATTGGTCATACATTTATGATTTTAGAATCTTGGAGTAAAAGACATGCTCTACATTGTGGTACATTTTCAATAAATATATTCATATAAAAAGAACTGACATCCTTTGTGCTTCTCTAGGTAAAAGTCAGACTGCTTAGCATGAAGTATTGTTGTATAATAGTATTGTAACCTACCCTCCTGGGCAACCTTAGCCATTGTCGCAACTAAGTTATACTGAAACCCATATTTGTATTAGATACCCAGGCTGACTCCTTCTTTGCATGTATGAAATTTAAAAATAAAATATGACTATAAAAAGCACAGAAGGGGATCTTGCCTAATGTCTAGGAGGGTTTACAGAGGCAAAGAACAGGCTTGCAATAGTGTACTGATTTTGACAATACAAATGATCAATTTTCAGCAATTCATACCTTTATAAAATTATGTAGTTTCCTAAGAAAAGTGGGGATTATCACAGTTAGTGAATGAAGCAGAATAAAAAGGGTGAAAAATCATGTGTTTTCTTATTTGTAGAACTAAGGCTATTTAGAGAAATGCATATGACAATTACTGGGGCAGAATTTCAAGAAACTACATAAAAACACTGATTACACAAAGAAGCACCTCTGTTGTAAAACCAGAGTTTGTGAGTTTTGCTTTGTGGGTAGTCATAATAAAAATAAGAGCTTTTAGGTGAATTTGTTCAAATTATATGGTTCAAAATATATTAGCAGTTAGTAATTTAGTCATAATTGCACATTATTTGATATTTTTAAAATATTAAGCAGATTGCTTCAAAATTAGGATTTCCAATGAATAATGATGTGCTGTGAAATAATGGATCTGAAATCCCTATATCAAAGAATTCTCACCTGAAGAACTTTGGATGGCAGAGAAGCATCTTAAAAAATGTTCAACTTCATTAGTCATTAGGGAAATGCAAATCAAAACAACCCTGAGATTTCACCTTACACCAGTCAGAATGGCTAAGATTAAAAATTCAGGAGACAGCAGGTGTTGGCGAGGATGTGGAGAAAGAGGAACACTCCTCCACTGCTGGTGGGGTTGCAAATTGGTACAACCACTCTGGAAATCAGTCTGGCGATTCCTCTGAAAACTGGGCACCTCACTTCCGGAGGATCCTGCTATACCACTCCTGGGCATATACCCAGAGGATTTCCCAGCATGTAATAAGGATACATGCTCTACTATGTTCATAGCAGCCCTATTTATAATTGCCAGATGCTGGAAAGAACCCAGGTATCCCTCAACAGAAGAATGGATACAAAAAATGTGGTGTATCTACACAATAGAGTACTATTCAGCCATTAGAAACAATGAATTCATGAAATTCTTAGGCAAATGGATGGAGCTAGAGAACATCATACTAAGTGAGGTAACCCAGACTCAAAAGGTGAATCATGGTATGCACTCACTAATAAGTGAATATTAACCTAGAAAACTGGAATAACCAAAACATAATCCACACATTATTCCCAAAGATGGAAAAAGTTTATGGACAATTAAGATAGGCTAGAGGTTCAGTTATTGATCCATCAATATGTAAATAATCTGCAAAGCTTTCTCACTATTATTAAAAACTCTTTACTTTATATGTGTATTGATTACATCAGAAACATTTCTCCTACATCTTTTGGCTTTGACCTGGCTATTTTTGTCTTCTAATAGTTCATACATCATGTATAAATTCTTTCAAATATTTTGCCTAATAAAATAGAGATAGATTTACCACATAGAAAGATATTGATAACATATTTGAATTCCACAAAGTTGTGTTGTGCTTTTTTTCAGCTCTGAACTATGCCTAAGAAGTACTATGTCTACTATACAACCTACTAAATTGTTTAAGTATATTCCTTCACATATAGTATCTGTTTCCAGTATACTTTGATTTAAGTAAATGGATAATCATGCATTAGTATGCTAGTTGGGATTCTGGAGTTCTTTGATCATTGTATTCAATTAAGATCCATAAAACATAATTTGAACTAATTTTTATAATTTTATTCTATTCTTTCATATAAGTATCAGAGTATTGAAGTTTATATGATTTTAAAACTTCAATCTCTCTCTCTCTCTCTCTCTCTCTCTCTCTCTCTCTCTCTCTCTCTCTCCTCCCTCTTTGCATATGGTTATGAGAACTAGGCCTCTTTTCCTTTTCCATTAAGTTCATCTATTTATTTTGGAGAACAATGGCACACTTTGGCCATTCTTTGTACCTGATTAACATATCGTACTTTTCAAATGATGATAGTGATAAATGACTTTTATTACCACCAGGGAACCAAGTATTTTCTTAAATACTTTATGTGTATGTCCTTTATAATATTACTTTATTATTTTTGTATTTATGTGTATAATGTTTTATGTGTAGGTTTGGTATATGTACTTGTTGGCATGGGTGTGCACATATATGTATGAGTTGATATGAATGTTTGTGTGAATGTATGTAGAACCTAGAGTTTAGATGCCTTTCCTCATTTTTTCCCACCTTTATTTTTATGACAGGTTTTCTTATTGAACCCAAAGCTGATTACTTTGGACAGGCTGCATAGTCAATAACTTTCAGGTATCATCTACCTGTTTCTACCCCCAACTGCTGGGGTTATAGATGCAAACTACCACATCAAGCTTTTCAGAGATCTGAATTATATCCTTATGCTTCTACAAAAGATATTTTACTTCCTGAGCTACTCCCTACCAACCTCATAGTTTTATGTAATTAAAGCATTTAATTAATTTAATAATATATTTATCTTAAGATATGTGTGTGTGTGTGTGTGTGTGTGTGTGTGTGTATGGGTGTGTGCGTGCACGCATGTGTACCTGTATGAGTTTATGCATATATTGTGCATTCTGGAGCCTACAGAGGCCAAAGGGGAACATAAGTTCCCTTGGATCTGGAGTTATGCAAGATTGTTAGCCACTTGATGTATGTGATGAAAGCTGGATGTAGGTCCTATATAAATATTGAGCCATCTCTCTAGCCTCATACTCTCTTCTTTTGAAGAATAAGAAATTGTGGCTCCCAGCCTTTCCCTCATTCAACCACAGGGTTGGAGAAAGGCGACCCCATAGGAAGAACAGCAGTCTCAACTAACCTGGATACCGGAGATCTCTCAAACACTGGACCACCAACCAGGCAGGATACACCAGCTGATGTGAGGCCCCCAACACATAAACAGCAGAGGACTGCCAAGTCTGGCTTCAGTGAGAGAAGATGAGCCTAACCCTTGAGAGAGTTGAGGCCCAAGGGAGTGGGAAGGCCTGTTCAGGGAGGGAGAGTAGCTGGGGTTATCCTCTTGGAGTCAGAGGATGGTAGGAACAGGATGAGGAATTGTGGGAGGGCTGACCAGGAAAGGGATAATGACTGGACTGTAAAAAATAAAAGTACTTAAAAAAGAAGCAAAATCCCTGCCCCCCAAAATGACATTGAAAAAAAGAAAAAAAAATTGTGGGCTTGAAATAGTTAAACTAATCAAATTAAAGTATTTTTATTTTGCAAATAGAAAGTATGGAATTATAACACAAATATTTGAATGCATTTAAAAATTGACTGAATTTATACACCAATATGTTACTGGACAAAAAGTATAGCGGTATCCTGAGATTCCTATGAACTCATATAATGGAGGGCTTAGCTTACTGTTGAACTTCAGGTCTTTTTGTCTCTCTTTCAGTCAATCTTGGGTATTTTCATCAAGAAAACTGTTCCTATTGGTTTTGGAGACAGGATTTGTCACTGACCAAAGGGTTACTAAGCAAGGTAGGTTGGTTTTTCAATGAGTTCCAGGGTTTCATTTTTCTCACCTTGCTAGTGCTGGTATTAAAAGTGTGGACTCACAAAGGAGAATTTTTAAATGTGGATTCTGAAGATTTAATTGAGGACCCTGTGGATGCAAGGCCAGCATCTCACTGAGTGAAATATTTCCTCATACCTTTTATTTGTTCTTAATAGAGAAGTGTCTTTCCTTCAGTTTCTGCCCCACATTCTCCATAATTGCTCCTGTGATTATTTTGTTCCCTTTCTCAGAAAAACCAAAGCACCCATACTTTGGTCTTTCTTCTTGAGCTTCATATGGCTGTGAGTTGTATCTTGCTTATTCTGAGATTATGGGCTAATATCCACTTAGCAGTGAGTGCTTAGCATGTGTGTTCTTTTGTGATTGGGCTACCGCACTCAGGATGACACTTTCTAGTTCCATCCATTTGCCTAAGAATTTCATGAAGTCATTGTTTTTAATAGCTGTGTAGTACTCCATTGTGCAAATGTACCATAATTTCTGTATCCATTCCTTTGGTGAAGGACATTTGGGTTCTTTCCAGCTTCTGGCTATTATAAATATGGCTGCTATGAACATAGTGGAGCATGTATCCTTATTACATGTTGGAGCATCATGTATATGCCAAGGAGTGGTATAGCTGGGTCCTCAGATAGTACTATGTCAAATTTTCTGAGGAACCACCAAACCAATTTCCACCATGGTTGTACCAGCTTGCAATCCCACCAGCAATGGAGGAATGTTCCTCTTTCTCCACATACTCACCAGTGTCTGCTCTCCATTGAGTTTTTCATCTTATACATTCTGACTAGTGTGAGGTGGAATCTCAGGATTGTTTTGAATTGAATTTTCCTGATATCTAAGGATGCTGAGCACTTCTTTAGGTGATCAGAGCCATTCAAGTTTCTTCAGTTGCTAATTCTCTGTTTAGTTCTGTACACCATTTTTAAATAGGGTTATTTGACTCTCTGGAGTCTAACTTCTTGCATTTTTTGTATACATTGGGTATTAGCCCTCTACAGGATATAGGATTGGTAAAAATCTTTTCCAAATCTGTTGGTTTCCATTTTGTCCTATTGACAGTGTCCTTTGACTTATAGAAGCTTTGCAGTTTTATGAGGTACCATTTGTCAATTCTTGTTCTTAGAGCTTAAGCCATTGGTGTTCTGTTCAGGAAAATGTCCCCTGTGCCCATGTGTTCAAGGCTTTTTCCTCGGTAAGTTTCCATGTGTCTTGTTTTATGTGGAGGTCCGTGTTCCAATTGGACTTGAGCTTTGTACAAGGAGATAAGGAATGTGTCAATTTGCATTTTTCTATATGCTGACCTCCAGTTCACCCAGCACCATTTGTTATAAATGCTATCTTTTTTCCACTGGATGTTTTAAGATCCTCTGTCAAATATCAAGTGAGCATAGGTGTGTGGGTTCATTTTTGGGTCTTCAATTCTATTGCATTGATGTTCCTACCTGTCTCTGTACCAATACCATATAGTTTTTATCACATTGCCCTGTAGTAGAGCTTGAGGTAAGGGTGATACCCCCAGAAGTCCTGTTGCTGTGGAGAATAGTTTTCACTATCCTCAGTTTTTTGTTACTCCAAATGAATTTGCAGATTTCTCTTTCTATCTCTATGAAGAATTGATTTGGGATTTTGATGGGGATTGCACTGAATCTGTAGATTGCTTTTGGCAAGGTGGCCATTTTTTACCATATTAATCCTTCTAATCCATTAGCATGGAAAATCTTTCCATCTTCTGAGATCTTTGATTTTTTTTCTTCAGAGGCTTGAAGTTCTTGTCATACAGATCTTTCACTTGCTTGGTTATAGGCACACAAAGGTATGTAATATTATTTTTGAGTATTGTGAAGGGTGTCGTTTCCCTAATTTCTTTCTCAGCTTGTTTTTCCTTTGAGTAGAGGAAGGCTATTGATTTGTTTGAGTTAATTTTATATCCGGCTACTTTGCTGAAGTTGTTTATCAGCTATAGGAGATCTCTGGTGAAATTTTTGGGACCCCTTAAGTATACTAACATATCATCTGCAAATAGTGATATTTTGACTTCTTCCTTTCCAATTTGTATATATTTGACCTCCTTTTGTTGTCTAATTGCTCTAGCTAGAACTTCAAGTACTATATTGAATAGATAGGGAGAGAGTGGGCTGCCTTGTCTGGTCCCTGATTTTAGTGGGATTGCTTCAAATTTTTCTCCATTTAGTTGGATGTTGACTGCAGTTTGCTGTATATTGCTTTTACTATACAGGGCCTTGAATTCCTGATCTCTCCAAGACTTTTAACATGAAGGGATGCTGAACTTTGTAAAATGCTTTTTCAGCATCTAATGAAATGATCATGTGTATTTTTTCCTTTGATTTTTTTTTTCATGTAGTGAATTACATTGATGGATTTCAGTATATTGAGCCATCCCTACATCTCTGGGATCATGGTGAATTATTATTTTGATATGTTCTTGGATTCTGTTGGCTAGAATTTTCTTTTCTTTTTTTTTCTTTTTCTTTTTTCTTTTGGAAAAGAATGGTTTATTCAGATTGTACTTCCATGTTGCTATTCATTATTTTTATTAATCATTTTATTAATTTACATTTCTTTTTTTGTCTTTTTTTATTCGATATATTTTTTATTTACATTTCAAATGACTTCCCCTTTTCTAGCCCCCCACTCCCCGAAAGTCCCATAAGCCCCCTTTTCTCCCCCTGTCCTCCCACCCACCCCTTCCCACTTCCCCATTCTGGTTTTGCCCTATACTTCTTCACTGAGTCTTTCTAGAACAAGGGGCCACTCCTCCTTTCTTCTTGTACCTCATTTGATGTATGGATTATGTTTGGGGTATTCCAGTTTTCTAGGTTAATATCCACTTATTAGTGAGTGCATACCATGAGTCACCTTTTGAGTCTGGGTTACCTCACTTAGTATGATGTTTTCTAGCTCCATCCATTTGCCTAAGAATTTCATGAATTCATTGTTTCTAATGGTTGAATAGTACTCCATTGTGTAGATATACCACATTTTTTGCATCCACTCTTCTGTTGAGGGATACCTGGGTTCTTTCCAGCATCTGGCAATTATAAATAGGGCTGCTATGAACATAATAGAGCATGTATCCTTATTACATGGTGGGGAATCCTCTGGGTATATGCCCAGGAGTGGTATAGCAGGATCTTCTGGAAGTGAGGTGCCCAGTTTTCGGAGGAACCGCCAGACTGATTTCCAGAGTGGTTGTACCAACTTGCAATCCCACCAGCAGTGGAGGAGTGTTCCTCTTTCTCCACATCCTCTCCAACACCTGCTGTCTCCTGAATTTTTAATCTTAGCCATTCTGACTGGTGTAAGGTGAAATCTCAGGGTTGTTTTGATTTGCATTTCCCTAATGACTAATGAAGTTGAGCATTTTTTAAGATGCTTCTCCGCCATCCGAAGTTCTTCAGGTGAGAATTCCCTGTTTAACTCTGTACCCCATTTTTTAATTGGGTTGTTTGGTTTTCTGGAGTCTAACTTCTTAAGTTCTTTATATATATTGGATATTAGCCCTCATCTGGAATAACAAAAAACCCAGGATAGCTAAAACTATTCTCAGCAACAAAAGAAATTCTGGGGGAATCAGTATCCCTGACCTCAAGCAATACTACAGAGCAATAGTGTTAAAAACTGCATGGTATTGGTACAGTGACAGGCAGACAGATCAATGGAACAGGATTGAAGATCCAGAAATGAACCCACACACCTATGGCCACTTGATCCTCAACAAAGGGGCTGAAAACATCCAATGGAAAAAAGATAGCCTTTTCAACAAATGGTGCTAGTTCAACTGGAGGTCAGCATGCAGAAGAATGCGAATTGATCCATCTTTATCGCCTTGTACTAAGCTCAAATCCAAATGGATCAAGGACCTCCACATAAAGCCAGACACTCTGAAGCTAATAGAAAAGAAACTTGGGAAGACCCTTGAGGACATTGGTACAGGGAGAAAGTTTCTGAACAGAACACCAATAGCGTATGCTCTAAGAGCAAGAATTGACAAATGGGACCTCATAAAATTACAAAGTTTCTGTAAGGCAAAGGACACCATCAAAAGAACAAATCAGCAACCAACAAATTGGGAAAAGATATTTACATTTCTTTTTTTATTCGATATATTTTTTATTTACATTTCAAATGATTTCCCCTTTTCTGGTCCCCCACTCCCCAAAAGTCACATAAGCCCCCTTCCCTCCCACTGTTCTCCCACCCACCCCTTCCCACTTCCCTGTTCTGGTTTTGCCCTATACTGTCACACTGAGTCTTTCCAGAACCAGGGGCCACTCCTCCGTTCTTCTTGTACCTCATTTGATGTGTGGATTATGTTTTGGGTATTCTAGTTTTCCAGGCTAATATCCACTTATTAGTGAGTGCATACGATGATTGATCTTTTTTTTTATTATTCAATATAATTTTTTATTTACATTTCAAATGATTTCCCCTTTGCTAGCCCCCCCCCCTCCCCAAAAGTCCAGTAAGCCCCCTTCTCTCCCCCTGTCTTCCCACCCACCCCTTCCCACTTCCCCGTTCTGGTTTTGCCTTATACTGCTTCACTTAGTCTTTCCAGAACAAGGGGCTACTCCTCCTTTCTTCTTGTACCTCATTTGATATGTGGATTATGTTTTGGGTATTCCAGTTTTCTAGGTTAATATCCACTTATTAGTGAATGCATACCATGATTCACCTTTTGAGTCTGGGTTACCTCACTTAGTATGATGTTCTCCAGCTCCATCCATTTGCCTAAGAATTTCATGAATTCCTTGTTTCTAATGGCTGAATAGTACTCCATTGTGTAGATATTGCATCACTGTTCACAAAGGAAATTAGTCTGAAGTTCTCTTTCTTTTTTTGGTCTTTGTGTGGTTTAGGTATAAGCATTATTGTGGCTTCATAAAATGAATTGGGTAGTGTTCCTGGTGTTTCTATTTTGTGGAATAGTTTGAAGAGTATCATCAGTACTAGGTCTTCTTTGAAGATCTGATGGAATTCACCACTAAACCCATCTGGTCCCGTGCTTTTTTTGGTTGGGAGACTGTTAATGACTGCTTCTATTTACTCAGGATTTATGGGACTATTTAGATCATTTATCTGATTCGGATTTAACTTTGGTACCTGGTATCTGTCTACAAAGTTGTCCATTTCATCCAGATTTTCCAGTTTTGTTGAGTATAAGCTTTCGTTGTAGGATCTCATAATTTTTTGAATTTCCTCAGTTTCTGTTGTTATATCTCCCTTTTCATTTCTGATTTTGTTAATTTGGATCCTGTCTCTGTGTCTTCTGGTTAGTCTGGCTAAGGGTTCAACTATCTTGTTGATTTTCTCAAAGAACCAGATTTTGTTGATTCTTTGTATAGTTCTTTTTGTTTCTATATGATTGATTTTGGCCCTGAGTTTGATTATTTTCTGCTGTCTACTTCTCTTGGGTGTATTTGCTTCTTTTAGTTCTAGAGATTTCAGGTGTGCTGTCAAGCTACTAGTGTAAGGTCTCTTCATTTTCTTTTTGGAGGCACTTAGCACTATGAATTTTCCTGTTAGCACTGTTTTCATTGTGTCCCATTAGTTTTTGGTATGATGTGTCTTCATTTTCATTAAATTATAAAATGTCTATAATTTCTGTCTTTATTTCTTCCTTGACCAAGTTATCATTGAGTAGAGCTTTGTTCAACATTCATGTGTATGTGTATTGCCTATTGATTGTTTTTGTTTGAACTTAATACCAGCCTTATGCTGTGGTGATCTGATAGGGTGCATGGAATTATCTCAATATTACTATGTCTGTTGTGGCCTGTTTTGTGACCAATTATATGGTCAATTTTGGAGAAGGTACCATGAGCTGCTGAGAAGTAGTTATATTCTTAATTTTTAGCATGAAATGTTCTATAGATATCTATGAAATTCATTTGGTTCATATCTTCTGTTAGTTTCATTGTGTCTCTGTTTAATTTCTGTTTACATGATCTATCCATTGATGAGTGTTAGGTGTTAAAGACTCCCACTATTATTGTGTGAGGTGCAATATGTGCTTTGAGCTTTAGTAAAGTTTCTTTTATGAGTGTGGGTACCCTTGCATTTGAAGCATGGATGTTCAGAATTGAGAGTTTTTCATGGTAGGTTTTTCCTTTGATGAGTATGAAGTGTACTTCCTATTTTTTTTAGTGACTTTCGGTTCAATGTCAATTTTATTAGATATTTGAGTACTTACAACAGCATTGTTCTTGGGACCATTTGCTTGGAAAGTTGTTTTTCAGCCTTTTACTCTGAGGTAGTATCTCTTTTTGCCACTGAGGTAAGTTTCTTGTATGCAGTCAAATGTTGAATCCTCTTTACATATCCAGTCTTTTAGTCTCTTTCTTTTTATTTGAGAATCGAATCAATTGATATTAAGAGATATTAAGGAAAAGTGATTTTTGCTTCCTGTTATTTCTGTTGTTAGAGTTGGAATTATGCTTATGTGGCTATCTTCTTTTTGGTTTGTTAAAAGAAGATTATTTTCTTGCTTTTTCTGGGGTGTACTTTATTCCCTCCTTGTGTTGGAGTTTTCCATCTATTATCCTTTGAAGGGCTGGATTTGTGGAAAGATTATGTATATTTGTGTCATGGAGTATCTTGGTTTCTCCATCTATGGTAATTGAGAATTTTGCTGAGTAAAGTAGCCTGGGCTGGCATTTATGTTCTCTTGGGGTCTGTATAACATCTGCTCAAGATCTTCTGGCTTTTATAGTCTGTGGTGAGAAGTCTGATGTAATTCTGATAAGTCTACATTATATGTTACTTGACCTTTTTCCCTTACTGCTTTTCATATCCTTTCTTTGTTTTGTGCATTTGGTGTTTTCATTATTATGTGACATTAGCAATTTTTTTCTGGTCCAATCTATTTGGAGTTCTGTAGGCTTCTTTTATGTCTATGGAAATCTCTTTTTTTTAGGTTAGGGAAGTTTTCTTCTATAATTATGTTGAAGATATATACTGGTCCTTTAAGTTGGGAATATTTGCTCTTTTTTTATTCCTATTTAGTTTTGGTCTTCTCATTGTATGCTGGATTCCTGGATGTTTTGGGTTTGGAGAATTTTGCATTTTGTATTTTCTTTGACTGTTGTGTCATTGTTTTCTATGGTATCTTCTGCACCTGAAATTCTCTCTTCCATCTCTTGTATTCTGTTGGTGATACTTGCAACTATGACTCCTGATCTCTTTCCTAGGTTTTATATCTCCAGAGTTGTCTCCCATTGTGATTTCTATTATTATTTCAGTCTATTATCATCAAGGCAGGAACATGGTAGCACCCAGGCAGGCATGGTGCAGGCAGAGCTGAGAGTTCTACATCTTCATCTGAAGGCTGTTAGCAGAATACTGGCTTCTAGGCAGCTAGGATAAAGGTATTAAAGCCCACACCCACAGTGACACACCTACTCCAACAAGGTCATACCTGCTCCAACAGGCCCAAACATTCTAATAGTGCCAGCCATTGGGCCAAGCATATACAAAGCATCACTTTCCACTCCCTGGTGACCTTAGTCTTATTCAAACATTTGAGTCTATGGGAGCCTTACCTAAACGAATATATATATATATATATATATATATTGTGCTTGAAACCAGGGTAATTTATTCTATTATCTCCCCAAATAAAACACAATGAATCAGAGGGCATGATACAATCAGTTTCCACTTTACACACGAGTTACTTATTTAGTTCAACTTCCAAAGCCCCCCCCCCCATAGTTTATAGCCATCTCAACAATGTTAAAAGTCAAAAGTGCAAAGTCTCTTCTGAGATTCATCCAATCACTTAACTCTAATCCCCAAAGCAAGAAAGGAAACCAGCTTGGCAAACTCTATCTGCATCTTCTGCATCTCCATGTCTGGTGGCAAAGCAGTCTTCAGATCATCAACTCCTTTTTTTTTTCTTTGTTGACTGCAACAAACTTCTTTCTCTTGGGCTTATTACACCCCCTGTTAGCAGTTTTCCTTAGCAGATATCCCATGGCTCTGGCATGTCAAACATCTTGGGGTCTTCAAGGCAACTTCAACTTCATAGCTTCTTGTTCCAATGTCTGGGATCAATACATGATCTTCTGGTCTCCTCCTAAGGGCTTAAGTCACACTTTTTTTAATTGATATATTTTTTATTTACATTTCCAGTGATTTCCACTTTTCTGGTCCCCCACTCCCAGAAAGTCACATAAGCCCCCTTCCCTCCCCCTGTTCTCCCATCCACCCCTTCCCACTTCCCTGTTCTGGTTTTGCCTTATACTGCTACACTGAGTCTTTCCAGAACCAGGGGCCACTCCTTCATTTTTCTTGTACCTCATTTGATGTGTGGATTATGTTTTGGGTATTCCAGTTTTCCAGGTTAATATCCACTTATTAGTGAGTGCATACCATGATTGATGTTTTGAGACTGGGTTACCTCACTTAGTATGATATTCTCCATCTCCATCCATTTGCCTAAACATTTCATGAATTCATTGTTTCTAATGGCTGAATAGTACTCAATTGTGTATATATACCACATTTTTGCATCCACTCTTCTGTTGAGGGATACCTGGGTTCTTTCCAGCTTCTGGCTATTATAAATAGGGCTGCAATGAACATAGCGGAGCATGCATCCTTATTACATGCTGGAGAATCCTCTGGGTATATGCCCAGGAGTGGTATAGCAGGATCTTTCGGAAGAGACATGCCCAGTTTTCTGCGGAAGCACCAGACTGATTTCCAGAGTGGTTGTACCCATTAGCAACCCCACCAGCAGTGGAGGAGTGTTCCTCTTTCTCCACATCCTTGCCAACACCTGCTGTCTCCTGAGTTTTTAATCTTAGCCATTCTGACTGGTGTAAGGTGAAATCTCAGGGTTGTTTTGATTTGCATTTCCCTGATGACCAATGAAGTTGAGCATTTTTTAAGATGTTTCTCCACCATCTGAAGTTCTTCAGGTGAGAATTCTTTGTTTAACTCTATACCCCATTTTTTAATAGGGTTGTTTGGTTTTCTGGAGTCTAACTTCTTGAGTTCTTTGTATATACTGGATATTAGCTCTCTATCTGATGTAGGGTTGGTGAAGATCTTTTCCCAATCTGTTGGTTGCCGATTTGTCCTCTTGATGGTGTCCTTTGCCTTACAGAGAGAAACTTTGTAATTTTATGAGGTCCCATTTGTCAATTCTTGATCCTAGAGCATAAGCTATTGGTGTTCTGTTCAGAAACTTTCTCCCTATTCCGATGTCCTCAAGGGTCTTCTCCAGTTTCTTTTCTATTAGCTTCAGAGTGTCTGGCTTTATGTGGAGGTCCTTGATCCATTTGGATTTGAGCTTAGTACAAGGAGATAAGAATGGATCAGTTCGCATTCTTCTGCATGCTGACCTCCAGTTGAACCAGCACCATTTATTGAAAAGGCTATCTTTTTTTCATTGGATGTTTTCAGCCCCTTTGTTGAGGATGAAGTGGCCATAGGTGTGTGGGTTCATTTCTGATTCTTCAATTCTGTTCCATTGATCCACCTGCCTCTCACTGTACCAATACCATGCAGTTTTTAGCACTATTTCTTGGTAGTATTGCTTGAGGTCAGGGATACTGATTCCCCAAGAATTTCTTTTGTTGTTGAGAATAGTTTTAGCTATCCTGGGTTTTTTGTTATTCCAGATGAATTTGAGAATTGCTCTTTCTAACTCTGTGAAGAATTGAGTTGGGATTTTGATGGGTATTGCGTTGAATCTGTATATTGCTTTTGGCAAAACGGCCATTTTAACTATATTGATCCTGCCGATCCATGAGCATGGGAGGTTTTGCCACTTTTTGAGGTCTTCTTCTATTTCCTTCTTCAGAGTGTTGAAGTTCTTGTCATACAGATCTTTCACATGTTTGGTAAGAGTCACCCCAAGGTACTTTATACTGTTTGTGGCTATTGTGAAGGGGGTCATTTCCCTAATATCTTTCTCAGCCTGTTAAGTCATACTTTTAGCTTTGCCCTCTGCAGAATTCTTTTTTTTTTTTTTTTTTTTTTTTTTTTGGTATAGAATAGAGTTTATTCAGGGCAGAGGATTGGAGTTAATGGGAAGTGGAGCCAGAGAGAGCCAGAGAGAGAGAGAGAGAGAGAGAGAGAGAGAGAGAGAGAGAGAGAGAGAGAGAGAGAGAGAGAGAAGTGGAGTGGAGGAGTAGAGTGGAGACTGGCCATGATCACCTGGAGAGAGGGGGGAGGGGAGGAGAGCCCAAGGGGGCAGAGAGGTGAGAGTGCCAAGAGGCAAGAGTGATGTGAGTCTGCAGAACTCTTAAGTTCTGGTTGATCCACTCACTGCTCTGCTGCTCTTGGTGATCATCTCATTGTACTGTCATCTCCAATACCCTGGGATCTTCAACTGCAACTAGGCTTCACCAATAGTCTCTCATTGACTCTCTTCATGGTGTCAAACCTCAACTTCTTGCTTGACCCCTTTCAGTCCTGGACTGTCAACTGCAACTGAGGCTGTGCCTTCACCAATGGCCTTCTGTTACCTCTTACAGTGCCAAGCCTCAGCTGTTCTCCATGTCCCCTTCATGCCTTCATAGCCAGTACCACCTGGGTGGCTTTTACGCTTTATGAAGTACAGCTGTAGAACGAGGTACAACCTTGGCTATCTCTGGAACACATCTTTGAGTTCTCAGAAAATTCTTCCCAGATTTTACTTCAGTGATACTTGTCTCTTCTTAATCAGCACTAATTTCTTAGCTCCAGCTAACCAACAACAAGTGTCCCATTAGTCTCCTCCTCTTGACTATAATGCCAGAAACGCATGGCTGAGACTGCTAAATTTCTGCTGCTTGCTGGGGCTGGAACATGACCTACTTTTTTCTATAACATTATCACCAGATTTCTGTTTTCCAACTTCTTCACTGCCTAATTTGGCTCTCCTAGAAATTGTTCTGTAGGTTGACCTGAACTCAGAAATCTGCATGTCTCTTCCTCATGGGATTAAAGGCCTGTCCTACCACCCCTTGATTTATGCTTTTCTTCTTCTAGAAACTTGCTCTGTCCCAGGTTGGTCTTGAACTCAGAGATTTACTTGCCTTTGCCTTCTGGGATTAGGCTTGTACTGCCATGCCTGGACCTAAATTTAGCTGGGTGGGGTCTTGCTCCAAGTTTACTTCTCCCTTAATTCAGTTTAATATCTCTGAACACAGGATTCAGATTCATTTAACTTCCTGATACCCCTTTAATACTCAAACCATATATTTTATATTTTTTCCTTTCTAAGCTTGCCATGGTTATTCAAAATGCTCTTCATGAGACTTAACATGAGAACAAAGTGTATGCTGGGCATTTCTGAGACTTCCTTTGTCAATGAAATTAATCTGAGTTTCTTCACATTTAGCCTCAGGTAGACTCTTCAGGCAAGGGCAAAAAGCAGCCACAGTCCTCACCAAAATACTACAAAAAATGTTCTTAGCCCCATACTGAAGTTGTTCTCCATTGAAACCTCTTGGGCTAGATCTGCACAGTTCAAGTCACTCTCAGCAACAAAGCCTTCCATATTCCTACTATGATAGCTCATTAAACTTCCCTTAAAACATCCACTGCACTCTAAATTCAAAGTCCCCAAATCCACATTCTTCCAAACAAAAGCATGGCCAAGCCTATCACAGCAACACCCCAGTCCCTGATACCAAATTCTGTCTTAGGGCTTTACTGCTGTGAACAGACACCAAGGCAACTCTTACAAGGACAACATTTAATTGGAGCTGCCTTACAATTTCAGAGGTTCAGCCTATTATCATTAAGGTGGGTGTATGTCAGCTTCTAGGCAGACATGGTACAGGAGGAAGTGAGAGGTCTACATCTTCTGAAGGCTGCTAGCAGATTACTGGCTTTCAGGAAGCTTGGGTGAGGATCTTATAGACCATACACACAATGACAAAACTACTCTAACAAGGTCACATCTACTCCAATAGGGCCATACCTTCTAATAGTACCATTCCCTGGGCTGAGCATATACAAACCATATCGACCACCTTCAAAATCTAAAAAGGTTGGATTCATTACTTTAAAAACTAAATAAGAGATGTTGTAAACAGTTAAAATTATGGCTTATTCAGGTAACAATTAGTCCTGTTATCAAGTATCGTTTCCATTGCTGTTTTCTTGTGGAATGTGATTTGTGTATGTATGTATGTATGTGTGTATGTATGTATGTACATGTTCTCTTCCAAATCTGTTTTTTTTCATTTAAATATCACTGAATGAAAAAGTATAAATATGAATAATTAATATTGAGAATATTAAGGTATTCTCATAAATACAATGCAAATATTAAAGAATGACATGCAGAAAATGAAGAATGTGTAGACACATTCTGTGAATTTATAGACATTTTTCACAAAATTCATTGAATGCATCAAAGTTGTATATTTTTGCATCAGAGCTGGGTTATATATTTTCCTATACTTTGTATCATGGAATTATGAATTTTGATAAATTTGGTTTATTTGTATTAAAGGTTCTGTTTCACTTAGTCTAAGAATTTATTTTTAATAGATAAAAATCATGACTAAGAGTGTCTGGCACATAACAACTTCCCAATAAATGTTCTGTATCATTACCATAAAGTTGATAGTTGTCATTTTTATCAGTATTAGCAAAAGTCTCAGAGAGAAAATAGATTGGAACAGCTCCTTAAGAGCTGTTATGAATATGGGTAAATATGTCAAAAAAAAAAAAACACCCTAAACTAGAGTCCAACACCAAATGAAATTTAGTGATTTTTTTTTCTCAATTTGTCTTGCATTCTTTTCTCTGTTTCTTGGTGAACAGCAAGTTCCATATTAAAAGGAAGCACATGTTTCCTGTAGTGACTCTGCATTTTGGGTCAGTAGATATAGCACTGTAGCTATGTTATTTGTCTAGATAATACATTCAGCAGATGGAGGAATCATTTCTATATCAAGATATGTGAGATAAATAACTTATAAAGGAAAAATGTTCATTGTAGCACCCAGTTTTGATGATTTCAGTAAAATATCAAGTTACCCAAATATTTATTTTTGATTAAACGACACATTTTATTTACTTCTCATGTTTTTTAATGTCTGAATTGCCAATTTCAAGACTTTCTTTGAGCATTTACTGTTGTGGGAAATATAGTATCACTTTAGTAGTGGCTTCAACAGGCCACAACACTGTGTCCGTGCAGGACCTCTGCTGACCCTGTCCCACATTCCAATAGCCAAATTGATCCACCATTCTTGTGGTTTGATATCACAATACCTAGTAACACAGTCAAAACAAGACTCAATGCTTATAGTTAACCAATCAGATCTATATATCAATAAGCTTTCAATACACTAGACACCAATACAATAATTTCAGAAGCAATTGATAATGATAAAAGCTGCCCTCCAAGCTTAGATAAATTATTCCAATATTGTAACCTTTATGGTATCATAACAATTAGTGGCTGGACATAGCTACACTGATTCACATTTGCTGCCATCTTCCTGTCTCTTAGCTACCTGAGTTATTCCCTGTCTCTGCAACTCTCAGATCTGCCTTTCTTTTCCCTGTCCAATCACAGTCCTCCAACAATCATAATGTAATGAACAGGGAAAATCCTGCCACAGTTTACTTTTTATACTTATGACATTTGAAGCTCTTAAAAAGTTGTACTTTCACTAAAATTTTTTCTTTACATATACTTGTGATATCTATTTGGTATTTTTTCCTTTTGACTTTGTTAATCACCTTTTCTATTACTAGCAAAAGCTTGCAACAACTTGAACTACATAACCACAAAGAAAGTGGTTAAAAAAGATATTTGAAATCATAATAATGATGTACCAGCAATACAAGAGAAGGCAAGTGTTCTGTTTCAACATCAAATTCATTTTGTACTTCCTGGAACTCAAGTAGGCAAGGCAAGCTGCATGAGAGTGTTTCTAGTCCACAAAGCCTGCCAAAGACTCTGAACTGTATGTCGTGGCTGCTGATCAAGCTATGCTCTTCATTCAGCTGTGTTATTCCAAATGAATGGTACCAGGAGTTCTGTGTACAATATTCATAGAAACTATTGTAAGCCGTTCACAAATCTGTTTTCTAAAAAGTAAGGACACAGAATGCAAAGATTCAAAAGAGAAAGAAGAACTTACAGTTTTAGAATTTTCTAGTTGTTTGAAAAGTCTTACCATATTCCAAGCCTCTTCCCGCATACATGGTTTTTGCCATTTTCTTTTTCTTTTCTACAACCATTGAATCACTGAGAACATTGAGATTCATTAGTTGCAACTCCTCTTTTCTCTTCAGGAGTTTCAGATTCCTGTAATAACCCAACACTGGTAAACTTTGCTTTTGTTTTTGTTTTGTTTTGTTTTTCATTTCCTTGGGCCTATTTATTTACCTCAAGTAATCATTTCCTCGAATAGTGATTTTCCATTACCATTCTTTTTCTCCAAAGTCTTAGTTCTATGTCTACCAAGTATAGGGATGAGCTAATATTCCTTATTGTGAAATGAAAAAATTCCCATTATCTTAACCTTGAAACATAATTTCTAGCCTTAGATCCTAACCATTGCTTAGGATCTAACTAAGTAAATAAGCTGTTACAGTGAATCTTTACTATGTCTTTGATTCTATTTATACAGTTATTTTATTTTTTGTTAGAATTATATAAAATTAGTCAGACTTTAAGGTGAATAAAAATGAAAAAATATCTAAGGTAATAATATATTGCAAATAAAAAGTCATAATAATCCCTAACCTTTGTATCAAAATAGATCTTGCTGTTCTAACATCCACAGTAGCATATGTTGTAATCAGCAGATGGAATTTATCAAGAAGACAGGAACTAGCACAAATTGCTATTCTATGAGTATTAAATGCCATCTCTGCCATTGGACTAACACCAGGGAAGGTTGAATTCCACAGTTAAAATGAGACTCCCTTTCTAAGTTGAGCATCTGTATGAGCAGCCACAGGCAAGAAAAACAGTGAGGGTCATGAACATTCACATAACATGAATAATTATTTGCTTCTGTCTCCTGAAGGAAATGGTAATACAAATAGCTACTTTTTTATTTCATTCATACTGTGTACTGGGCACTGTATTAAGTGATTTAAACAAACTACATCACTGGCTCCCTAACACTTTATATGCTAGAACAGAGCCATTATCTTTCCTGTTTTACTAATGGGAAAATTAAGATATGAACAACTTATCCAAAACCACACAGCTAAAAATTTATGTAAGGTGGTATTTGAATGGAGGTAGTCTATCACTCAAGTTTGCATAATTTGCTAATCAGAATTAGTTTTTTACTTGAATGTGTTATTATTATTATTAAGTCTATACACATAATATGGTTTTATTTTATTAACATGTTTGAGTGCATGCATAGACTATACCCGGGGAAAGGATGAAAAGGAAAATATTTTTACTTCATCTTATTGAAATTTTTAAAGGTTTTGAAAATTTCATCACAACTTTGGTGAAAAATAAAGAAATAATATGCATTCAAACCTTATATCTAAAGTATAGATTTAAAAATACATTATTTCCAACAGTGCTCCAGGTAAATTAGGAAATCTCAGAAGGAAGCACTAGATTCATTTTCAAATATGGTCAGATGATGCCAGACATTTTTCAGTAAGTAATTCCTTTTGTCCATAACATTAGCACACTAATGGTACTTCTTATGTAGAGATTATTCATGTACCAATTATGAAATATCATATCTTGAACCCTTTGAGAGCTAACAAAGAGTTTTTAAAAACACTTTACTATCAGTTCTGCCTTACAGATAATATAAGATCTACATATCAATGTTATTACATGGACTCTGGATTTAAGGCAGCTTCTTGAAATATATGCATTGTCAGAAAACAATTGAATGTACTGTAATATGCATCGTGCTATCTATTCCATATGGTAGTATCTGGGTAATATGTGATTAATAAAATAAATACAGAGTAATAAAATTACTGTAAGAATTAATATTGGGGAGTGGTAGGTTATCAGTTGAATAATAAATTCCTTTAGTCCTAGACCATATGAAATTGATATTTGTATTCTTCAAAGAACTTGATACATTGTTGAGTTTATATAATTGTTTCCTAGTAATAGTGTTATATTTTTAAGTGACTATAGCTAGAACTGGACTCTCCCAATACTTAGCAAAAATAGGAAAGGTTTAATGAAATAAACATTACTTAGGCTGGCTTGGGTAGCTGTAGCAACTATAAGATAGCACTAATAGGAAATAGTAGTCGGCAATGAGAAACGTGTGGGTTTGATTCCAAGAATGAGATAATCAAATTGTATGTTCTGCTTGCTTATGAACCCTACACTGTTGTTCTGTGTCTACTCTTACCTGTATAGAGAATGTGTGCTCTGCAATATATATTACTCAAGATATGCCATAAGGAATGCAATGGATTCAGTAGTTACTTACAGACCAATAGTAGATTGTTTTCCTGGGTTGGTGGTTTCATGTTGTGGCTACAGATTTTACTACACTAGGTTTTTCTGAATTCTGAAAAATACCTGTGATGAACTCTGAGTTCATCAGAATTCCATTTAAAACTACCTATAAATTTTCCTTGGGGGAAACACATGTCTTAGAGCGCTTTTCTTTTGTTTGTTCTTAGAAAATAGTTCTATGAGTGGAGACAATGGGCTGAAATTATAATCATAAATAGATTAAAAAAACAAAGCTTCCATTTTACATATGCAGGAACCTATAGAGCAAGCATAATAAAATTCCCAAAGAGAAAACTATCTCTAAGCAACAGAATTGTAGATTTGAGTCCAGGAGTAGGGAGAGAATGTAGCAAATGTTCATGTATATTGGATGGCATTTATATACCACATTAAAAAAATCATCTTAATAGTTACCTTTTCATTTCCTCACATCAAATTGAATTGTAAGCATACCTCAATTTTTCATCACATGAAAGAATAATGGTCTTTAACAATGGCCTTTTGATTTGTTCTTAGCCTTCAGAAAAGTTGGATTTCTTTTCTGAAGCTAATCTTTTTTTGTGAGGTGCACAATTGTCAAGGACATTGTCAGTACTGTATGTCCTTGAGTGCTCAGTTGTGAATTTGAAGACCCTAGAAAACATATTTTGCATGAAATAAAATCTGGAAAAAAATGGAAATGAGAAGGGTAGTAGGGACTAATGTCTTTCAAAAATATATATTATTTCCTCATTACTATTTCATGGAATAATGCAAAAATTCTGCTTTATATTCTATACCAGTAGTAACATGTATAGAGCACTTGTCAGTAATTCAGTGTATTGTTTCTTAGCTTATTCTTGATATATAGTGAAGCTATTGACAAGGAAAGGATTTACCAAAGTTAGCACATATATTATTAAAGCACTTCATTATCTCATCAATATTTTATGTCTTATTTGGGATAAATAGTAAGGGCTTGGAAAGAATTAGTGTGTCTTCAGGAATGTGTGTAGTAAGAGATTATACATGCACTGAATTGGGAAAGACTGAGTGAGCAATGTGAATGGAATGCACATAGAAACTGAACACTGAGATCATTCACATGGTCTTCCCTATAAATGGTCCATTTATTGCTCCTTGACTTTAAGTCTGGCCTAGGGTCATTATGTTTCTTATGACATACTATTGCCTGTATTGGAAGTTACATTCTCATCCATCCACCATTATTCTGCATGAACCAAAGAAAATGATTGTATTTTTCTTCAAAAGCCAGAGGATATATTAACAAGAGGGACATTTTGTAAAAATGAGTTCATTGTGTTCACATTTGCCAAACTATGTATAGGATGTGGTTAGAATCAAGAACTGTATCAAATATGTTGTCTTTAAATTGTTCTGAGGCTTGACATCAAGCTCTGCCCTGTCTCAAATTACTCTATATTGTGCAAAACAATTTTGTTCCAGTGTGTTGTCCTGGTAGACTGCATGTTGTCAGCATATTTTAACTTCATTTTAAGGATGGAGGATGATTGTATTCCTGGATTACATGAATGGCACTATCTGTAGTACTCTGTGTCTTAGCACAGAGTAATAAGTGTCTTATTCCAAAAAAAATTAGAATATAAATTTATGTTTGTAAACTGAGGGTACAGTGGAGCATGGGGCAAAAAGCAGGGGAAGTAACAAGATTCATCAGACTAAAGAATGAGTGTAATACCCTCACCTGAACCCTAAAAAGTGGTGAACACTTGTCACAGTGATAGTGAAAACACCAACTGACCACCACCATTGTGAATCCAAGGCCTGAAGGCAGAGAACACTCCGCTTGTCCTTGTGGTTGAAGGCTGCTGGATTGCCTACTGCCTGTGCTATTTATGTGTCTGTGTCTGCAGTACAACTGCCTGTCCATTAGTTCCTCTATCTAGACCCAAGTATTGCTTTGCAGGTAGACTCTGTATCTTCTCTGTCAAAGCTGTGATTTACAGTGTGGCTTATTGTAGCTTCTCCAAATTTCCTATAGCTTTGTGTGTTTCCTTCTCTTACCAATACAGATTCAATTTACATTTCTATCAACTTCCTTCCTTCTGAGAGATTTTGAAACCTCTTCAACTATTGGGTAGCTTCTTAAGCCTGTATATGCAACTAAAATCTATGTACACATAACCCTCTTACTGTGTAATAGATGATATGAAATCTCACTGTTGGAATACAAAACTTGTCTCTGTTTCAGCCAAGGTTATCCAGAAGTGTTAAGAATACCTGGCTAAGGTCAAAAACTCAGAAGACAGAAGGTGTTGGTGAGGATGTGGAGAAAGAGGAACACTCCTCCACTGCTGGTGGGGCTGTAAGATGGTACAACCACTTTGGAAATCAGTCTGGTGTTTCCTCAGAAAACTGGACATGACACTTCCGGAGGACCCTGCTATACCTCTCCTGGGCGTATATCCAAAGGATTCCCCAGTATGCAATAAAGACACATGCTCCATTATGTTCATAGCAGCCTTATTTATAATAGCCAGAAGCTGGAAAGAACCCAGATGTCCCTCAAAGGAGGAATGGATACAGAAAATGTGGTATATTTACACAATGGAATACTACTCAGCAATTAGAAACAATGAATTCACAAAATTCTTAGGCAAATGGTTTGATCTGGAAAATATCATCCTAAGTGAGGTAACCCAATCACAAAAGAATACACATGGAATGCAATCTCTGATAAGTGGATATTTATTAGCCCAGAAGCCCTGAATACCCAAGGCACAAATCACATAACAAATGACTCCCATGAAGAAGTATGGAGAGGGTCCTGATCCTGGAAAGGTTTGATCTAGCATTGGAGGGGAATATAAGGACAGAGAAAAAGGAGGGAGGTGATTGGAGAATGGATGGAGAGAAGTAGGTTTATGGGACATACGGTGAGGGGGGATCTGGGAAAGGGGAAATCATTTGGAATGTAAACAAAGAATATAGAAAATAAAAATATTTAATAAAAAAAAGAAACAAAGAAGTCAAAAAAAAAAAAAAGAATACCTGACAAATTGGTGCCATTGATCATGAAACTTTGTGAATGTATTGAAGTTCAATAAATTGTGACATTGTGGAAAGTCACAATATTATTTGTTTCTGACATACCGTACTGATTATACAATCCATAAATATTGTTTTGAAACCTAGGTAGTCCAGTATTCTGTCATTGGTATGAATGTATCAGGCTATGCTGTCTATAAAATTCTATCTTCAGATTATTTAGTTTTCATGAAACTGTGGGTTCTATCATTATTATAACTAAATGTAGGGAGCTGCTTGCTTGTGCGCCCTTAAAATGGCGCAGGTTTCTGCTTTCTGCCTTCCCGCTGGCGGACTCCCCTTCGTAAACAACTCCTTATTTGGGTGGAGCCTGTTGAGTCTTGCGCCTTCCACGTGGATACAGCCTATCAGCAATGCCCACGTGGCTAAGCCTGATTGGCTGGCTATTAGTATTTAAGGGCTAGGCTGATTCTCTCCGGAGTCAGAAGAAGCTTGTACAGGGATCCTGAGTAAACTGCTTGGAGAAGATCTTCCTCTGTTGCGTCATTCCTTGCTGGCCAGGGTGGTCGCGACAACTAAAGACCCTGTAAGGGTCCATGATTCATGGAACAATGACACCCCAGACACAAATAGTATGCAAACACAAAGAGAATTTTATTCTGCAAGAAGCCATCATGGTGTGGTCTACCATTTATCAAGATGGAGATGCCCAAGTGAGCTCACAGGCCCAATTTAAAGCATATTAGGAGAATTCCAGGAGGGGACATTCCAGAACCATTGCTGGTGGTTTGGGGCTGGAAACTGTTGCTAGGGAAGTCTGGAAACTGTTGCTGACCCATTGCCCTTGCCTAAGGCCAGGTAACTGGGCAGCTTCTGATGGTGGGGCAGATTCAGATGATTGGCTGACAGAGGCCTTGGGTTTTTCTAGTAACTAACTTGCCCAGACTTGACCAGTTCTGGGAAACAGATCTAGGACTCCTGAACTGCCAGTTTAAGGCCTGTTATGGTGTCAGCCTGTCTCAGTCCTCTCAACACTACTTACACTGCTATCTGCCAATGGTAGGCTTCCAAAAGATAATCATAAATAATAACAAGAAAACAGGCAAATTGTGTAATTCAGTTGTGGTTCAGCTATTAATGTTGTTAGAAACAACAATGAATATACAAAGGAATATTCAAAGTGAAAGTAGCTTATTAAGCAAAGGGGAAATATGACTCCTTGTTCAACTACCTTTGACTTGAAAAAAATATATATATATGTATACACACACACACACACACACATGTATATGTGTGTGTGTGGTTGGCTACTTGATTCCAAACTCATTTAGTTATTTGTGTTCAATAACAGAATAACATGCTTATGATATATATTGGTTCTTTGTATATTTTGCACGTTAAGTTATTTATTTTACAATTTTATATTCTGTTTATGTCCTTGTAAGGTCTGAATTAAAAACTATTTGTAGCATTATTTATGCATCAAAGAAATGTGTTTATGTCTAAGAAATAAAAAATACAGTCCTCTGAAAACTATTTAAAAACCACCTTTTTAACCATCTTTCATTTTTCTTTGTATAAAACTCACATTTTGCTATGCATAAAAAAAGAATACAGTGTCAAGAGAAAGGTGTGAGTATTAAGCATAGTAGTTGAAATCATTCAAAATAAATGTTCTTTTAGGGTAGAAAATGGTTATATCAGGCAAAATGTTGTCTGCTTGCTCTGAGGCAATTCTAAACAAATTATAATATACCACATTTGTGATGTGGTCCGTGAAGTTCTGAATGGCAGAATATTTTTTTTAATTGGTCTATCTGTTGTCAGAGAGATGTGAGTTCAGCCCTGTTGTCTCACCCATTATTAAGGCAGATGTTACACAAATGATAGAATATATATATATATATATATATATATATATATATATATATATATAATTGCTTAGATTTTTACTGAATTAATTTTGTCAGCAGCAAAGTTATTTTAAATATCCCAAAAGTTAAGAAAAAGGTATAATTCTTTACTGTACATATTGGAAGAAGTAAGAAGGAAGTATATATAAATGAAGTATGTAGCACGGTGAGAATAAATACTTCATGAAAACCACACAACGAACACCTTGAAAAATATTGGTCCTTGTTTCTATATATTTGTTATGATGCTTGACTTGTCAGAGAAGTGCTGATTATAAAAATATAGCTATATAGTTGGATAGACATCTTATCAGGAATGGAAGTGCATTTCCTTTATTTGTATTCTTCTTCAACAAACTATGAAAGAAATATTGGATAAAATGATAGAAGGTTTCAATTTGGAAAGCTCAGTGAGATAGTAAAGGAAGTATTAGATTAAAGTATATAATATCATACATTCAGTAATAACATGTACTGAAGTAAGCAACCTATAACATTTGCAAGCAGCCACACATTATTTTGCATGACAAGTTTACCTGTGGTCTAATATTAAAATAAGAGAAGACTCTGGGTGTGGAGAGCAGAAAAAATCAAAGAAGGCATCTACCCTCATTTTTATATACCACTCCAAACTGAAAATTTTGTGATTGTTCATATACATTTCAGTTATGTGATTGTTATGTAAATAATCTTGTAGTGAAATAACCCAGTGTTTAGCTTTAATAAAATACTCAGAGGTAATTTGTAGCAGAGTCTCTAAATGAAAACCAGGTTGTTACACTGTTTCCATCTGAAGTTTAGGAAGAGAAGGTATTACTTTTGTATCCAGGAAGATCCTGCTTTTAAAATTATTATTAAAGTCTGCAATGAAATAGGCCTGCATGGTGAGTTCTAGCTGTTAAAAAAAATATCCAGTGGAGTAACAGATTAAGACAGAAGCATGAAGGGACAAAAGGGGCTATCTGCAAGACCATAATTGATCAGCCTTGCTTAGGCTTCTGTGTTTTCTGATGTTCATTGACAATCATTTAAATCAGGTTTATCTTTGTGTAATTATTTCCTGTGTTCGTTGATTCAAACTTCCATTTCTTCATAAGGACATATAGTTCTGGAATCTGTAGATGCTAACTAACATCAACTACAAAAAAAAAAAAAAGAAAAGAAAAACTTTAAAAATAACAACTATATTACTACTGAATTGAATAATTAGATGTATTTCCTAGTCAAGTTGATACACAAATCTTAATATAACATCAAAATTTCAAGTCAGCACATTTAAATTTTTCTATGATATTTAAAAATTGTCAATATACAAAAGTATGTCTCTCCTTACAAAATGTTCTTGGATTGTGCTTGTCAAATATTTGTCAGAATTGGCTGGTCTCATCCCTGAAAGAAGGGACAAGTGGTATGCAGTTCACTCCATTCAGATATACTTGTAAAAATCATTTCAATTGCTTGACTATTTTGACATCTTTACTTTGACATGATCTGAGATATAACCTAAGCTAATATTTAAAATTGAAAATGGGTACACTGAGACCAAGGGAAATACATTCCTTGTTCCTGTTTATCTGACAATTTAAATCCTAATCTGAGATTAGAAGCTAATACAGTGCTCTTTCTGTACTGCTTCTCAGATATCTATAAAGAAATGTAGTACAACATACCAAGCAAAAAGTCAAACTGTGTGGCTTGGGTCTTGTCCTTACATACTGAGTACATATGTGTACTGGGGCACAGAGCCCAGCAGTCTGGAAAGATCAAGCTATGCTGTTGGACAGAGAGAATCTCTGGATAATGCTTTTTCTGAAATCAGACATCTCAGGATTCTTGGTATGTATGGCCTGTATCTTTCATCTGCTTTATATTGGGAACTCAATTTTTCTCTCTCAGAGCATAGAATTTTGGACTCCCTATGCGTTTCAATGACATTGTATGTTTTGATATTTCAGTTGACATATATACATAAATACATTAAGACAAGAACAGAAAAGAGTATAACTTCCTTTTTCACTGAAGACAAAATTTAATGAGGTAGGTCACATGTTGGTTTAAGATGGGACTCTACCACTCATGTCAATTAGGCTGAGCACAATTACATCTTATTCAAATAGCTATAAATCAAAGCTGCCTAAAAATTCTGTGTCTAGGTAATTATTAACTAGAAGGTAGGTGAGGGGAGACTAAGCAAATTGTCAATGATTATTTAAGAGAGACCGAGCACAGAGCTTGTAGCTCTTCTGGAGTTACGTGTGTTATCAGTTGTTAGGAAGGAGCAGGCTTCACAGTTTTAAAGTCTTCTTCCTTTAGCACTGTATGTGACTTCAAAGACACTTTTAGAAATGTAGCTGAAAAGTGAATGTCAGGAGAGGTGAACAAAAAAGTCCTTGTCTAGTACATTTATTTCCCTGATGATTTTACAAGATTTAATAGGGTGACATTATTGATTTGCTTTCAATTTAATTGTAGGGAACTGTCTCAGAAACCCAAAATGATATAGCAAAATATGAACAAGCAAACCTCAAAGATTGACATAATAAAGGACCTATTTAAATTCCTCTTCTTCTCACCCTCATGGCTATTTACAGGTTCTTTACAACACATGGCTGAAAGAGGGCCATTGAAGGGTCTTCTAACAATTGAAGATCCTTCAGAAATATAGATGAAAACACTTTGAAATTTCAAAGAAACAAGGGTTTCCCTATGATCTCATGGATCAATTTGCACATTAGTGGTTTCTGAAAAACCTTTGAGGAACCAACACATAAAATTCTCCAAGTGAAGAATGTGGGTTCTAGTTATCAGGGAGTAAATATTTTAAAATCTTTAGTTTCTAGGTTATGTTTTCCTAACGAGAACATCACTATATTTATTGGAATTGTGAAAGCATAACTATAAAGACAACTGAGTGATACTTTTGCATAGTATGATATTTAGAAGAGAATGAACATTAAATAAATGACTAAGAAATGCAAGTTCATTCAAATGTTAATTTTCAAGAGGTGAAAGACATTTTAAAGGTAATCATGGATATTGGTTATTGTGTCAGAATAGAAAGACTTCCAGAAAAATTTAATACATCTAAATATATTTAAGTATGGAAGTAATTCTTGGCAGATTGGAAACAATGTAGAGAGATGGAGTAGATGGTATAGCATGAAGGTCCATAAGGTTCTTTTGCTAATGCATGCTCTGAGGTAAAATATTGGTAATCATATACTTTTCATCATTAAAAGGAGAAAAGGGAAAAGCTTTCTAGTAGTCATGAATTTATCCCTTTTCCTCTTCCTAGAATAATTTTATTTCCCAAAAACATATATGTAGTTTCCCATGTAAATTCACTTTGTTATTAAATTATTTTATTAGATATTTTCTTTATTTACATTTCAAATGTTATCCCCTTTCCACAGTTCTCCTCTGAAAACCCCTTTTCCCATCCTCTTCCCTCTGCTCATTAACCCACCCACTCCTGCTTCCCTGTCCTGGCATTCCTCAACAATGGGGCAATGAGCATTCACAGGACCAAGGGTCTCTCCTCTCATTGATGCCCAACAAGGTCATCCTCTGCTGCATATGCAGCTGGAGCCATGGGTCCCTCCACATGTACTCTTTGGTTGGTGGTTTATGCCCTGGGAGCTCTGGGGGGTACTAGTTGGTACATATTGTTGTTTCTCCTATGGGGCTGCAAATCCCTTCAGCTCCTTGGGTCCTTTATCCAGCTCTTCCATTGGGGACTCTGTGCTCTGTCCAGTGGTTGGCTGAGAGTGTCTCCCTCTGTACTTGTCAGGCACTGGCAGAGTCTCTCTGGAGACAGGTATATCTGGCTCCTGTCAGCAAGCACTTGTTGGCATCCCTAATAGCATCTAGGTGTGGTAACTGTATATGGGATGGATCCCCAGGTGGGGCAGTCTCTGGATGGCCTTTCCTTCAGTCTCTGCTCCACACTTTGTCTCTGTATCTCCTCCCATGGGTATTTTGTTTTCCCTTCTCAGAAGGACCAAAGTGTCCACACTTTGCTCTTCCTTTTCTTGAGGCTATACTCAACACAACTGGAGAATCTGAAGGAAATGGACAGTTTCCTAGACAGATATCCGACACCAAAACTAAATCAGGATCAAATAGATCATCTAATCAGTCTCATAACACCTGAAGAAAACCACAAAAAAGCATGGGACCAGATGGCTTCAGTACAGAATTGTATCAGACCTTCATAGAAGCCCTAACACCAATATTCTTCAAACTATTCCACAAACAGAAGGAACTCTACCCAACTCGTTCTATGAAGCCACAATTACGCTGATACCAAAACCACACAAAGATCGAACAAAGAAAGAGAACTTCAGGCCAGTTTCTCTTATGAATATTGAATAAAATTCTTGCCAACCGAATCCAAGAACACATCAAAACGATCATCCACCATGATCAAGTAGGCTTCATCCCAGGAATGCAGGGATGGTTCAATATAAGAAAATCCATCAATGCTATCCACTACATAAACAAACTCAAAGAAAAAAAAAACATATGATCATCTCATTAGATGCAGAAAAAGCATTTGACAAAATTCAGCATCCTTTCATGCTAAAAGTCTTGGAAAGAACAGGAATTCAAGGCCCATACCTAAACATCGTTAAAGCAATATACAGCAAACCGGTAGCCAACATCGAACTAAATGGAGAGAAACTTGAAGCAATCCCACTAAAATCAGGGACTAGACAAGGCTGTCCTCTCTCTCCATATCTTTTCAATATAGTACTTGAAGTTCTAGCTAGAGCAATTAGACAACATAAGGAAGTCAAGGGGATACAAATTGGAAAGGAAGAAGTGAAATTATCTCTATTTACAGATGACATGATAGTCTACGTAAGTGACCCAAAAAACTCCACTAGAGAACTCCTACAGGTGATAAACAACTTCAGCAAAGTGGCTGGTTATAAAATCAATTCAAGCAAATCAGTTGCCTTCCTATACTCAAAGGATAAGCAGGCTGAGAAAGAAGTTAGGGAAATGACATCCTTCATAATAGCCACAAACAATATAAAGTATCTTGGTGTGACTCTAACAAAACAAGTGAAAGATCTATATGACAAAACCTTCAGGTCTCTGAAGAAGGAAATCGAAGAAGACCTCAGAAAATGGAAAAATCTGCCATGCTCGTGGATCGGCAGGATTAATATAGTTAAAATGGCCATCTTGCCAAAAGCAATCTACAGATTCAATTCAATCCCCATCAAAATCCCAACTCAGTTATTCACAGAGTTAGAAAAAGCAATTCTCAAATTCATCTGGAATAACAAAAAACCCAGGATAGCTAAAACTATTCTCAACAACAAAAGAAATTCTGGGGGAATCAGTATCCCTGACTTCAAGCAATACTACAGAGCAATAGTCTTAAAAACTGCATGGTAATGGTACAGTGACAGACAAGTGGACCAATGGAATAGAATTGAAGATCCAGAAATGAACCCACACACCTACAGTCATGTGATCTTCGACAAAGGAGCCAAAAACATCCAGTGGAAAAAAGATAGCCGTTTCAACAAATGGTGCCGGTTCAATTGGAGGTCAGCATGCAGAAGAATGCGAATTGATCCATTCTCATCTCCATGTACTAAACTTCACTCCAAGTGGATCAAGGACCTCCATGTAAAACTAGACACACTGAAACTAATAGAAAAGAAACTGCGGAAGACCCTAGAGGACATGGGCACTGGGGAAAAGTTCCTGAACAGATCACCAATAGCTTATGCTCTAAGATCTATAATGGACAAATGGGACCTCATAAAATTACCAATTTTCTGTAAGGCAAAGGACACTGTTAAAAGGACAAAACGGCAACCATCAAATTGGGAAAGGATATTCACCAACCCTACATCTGATAGAGGGCTAATATCCAATATATTAGAACTCAAGAAGTTAGACCCCAGGGAACCAAATAACCCTTTTAAAATATGGGGTACAGATCTAAACAAAGAATTTTCAACTGAAGAAATTTGGATTGCCGAGAGGCACCTTAAGAAGTGCTCAACATCATTAGTCATTAGGGAAATGCAAATCAAAACAACCCTGAGATTTCACCTTACACCAGTCAGAATGGCTAAGGTCAAAAACTCAGGAGACAGCAGGTGTTGGCGAGGATGTGGAGAAAGAGGAACACTCCTCCACTGCTGGTGGGGTTGCAAGATGGTACAACCACTCTGGAAATCAGTCTGGCGGTTCCTCAGAAAACTGGACATGAGACTTCCAGAGGACCCTGCTATACCCCTCCTGGGCATATACCCAAAGGATTCCCCAGCATACAATAAAGACACATGCTCCATTATGTTCATAGCAGCCGTATTTATAATAGCCAGAGCTGGAAAGAACCCTGATGCCCCTCAAAGGAGGAATGAATACAGAAAATGTGGTATATTTACACAATGGAATACTACTCAGCAATTAGAAACAATGAATTCACAAAATTATTAGGCAAATGGTTTGATCTGGAAAATATCTTCCTATGTGAGGTAACCCAGTCACAAAAGAATACACATGGAATGCAATCTCTGATAAGTGGACATTAATTAGCCCAGAAGCTCTGAATACCCAAGGCACAAATCGCATAACAAATGACTCCCATAAAGAAGTATGGAGAGGGTCCTGATCCTGGAAAGGATTGATCTAGCATTGGAAGGGAATATAAAGACAGAGAAAAAAAGGAGGGAGTTCATTGGAGAATGGATGGAGAGAAGGTTTATGGGACATATGGGGAGGGGGGATCTGGGAAAGGGGAAATCATATGGAATGTAAACAAAGAATATAGAAAATAAAAATATTTAAAAAAAAAGAATGGATCGATTAGCATTTTTCTACATGCTGATTGCTTGTTGAACAAGCACCGTTTGTTGAAAATGCTTTATTCATTCCACTGGATAGTTTTGTTAAGGATCAAGTGACCATGGGCGTGTGGGTTCATTTCTGGGTCTTCAGTTCTATTCCATTGATCTACCTGCCTGTCACTGTGTCAATATTATGCAGTTTTTATCAGGATTGCTCTGTAGTATATCCTGAGGTCAGCGATGGTGATTCTGCCAGAAGTTCTTTTATTGTTCAGAATAGTTTTCACTATCCTGTGTTTTTTGTTATTCCATATGAATTTGCAAATTGCTCTTTCCCACTCTATGAAGAACTGAGTGGGAATTTTCATGGAAATTGCAATGAATCTGTTGTTTGCTATCAGCAAGATGGCCATTTTTGCTCTGTTATGGTCTACTTCAAAGATTACTATTTTAATCCTGCCAATCCATGAGCATGGGAGATCATCCATCTTCTAAGATTTTCTTTGATATCTTTCTTCAGATGCTTGAAGTTCCTGACATACAGATATTTCACTTGCTTAGTTAGAGTCACACCAAAGTATTTTATAGTATTTGTGACTATTATGAAGGGTATTGTGTCCATAATTTCTTTCTCAGTCTATTTATCCTTTAAGTAGAGGAAGACAACTCATTTGTTTGAATTAATTTTATATGCAGTCACATTGCTGATATTGTTTATCAGGTTTAGGAGTTCTCTGGTGGAACTTTTGGGGATATGATTATCATATCATCCGTAAATAGTGATATTTTGACTTCTTACTTTCCAATTTGTATCTCTGATAGAACTGTGCACTAAACCTGTCTGGTCCTGAGCTTTCATGGGTGGGAGGCTATTAATGATTGCTTCTGTTTATTTAGGTGTTATGGGACTGTTTAGATCATTTATTTGACCCTGATTTCAGTTTGGTACCAGTTATCAGTCTAGAAACTTTTACATTTCATCCAGATTTTCCAGTTTGGTTGCATATAGGCATTAGTAGTATAATCTGATGAATTTTTTGGATTTCCTTGGTTTCTGTTGTTATGTCTACCTTTTCATTTCTGATTTTGTTAATTTGGATGCTGTCTCTGGTTAGTCTGGCTAAGGGTTTATGTATGTTGTTGATTTTCTCAAAGAATAAGCTCCTGGTTTTGTTGATTCTTTATGTAGGTCTTTTTGTTTCTAGTTGGTTGATTTCAGCCCTGAGTTTCATTATTCCCTGTTGTGTGCTCCTCTTGGGTGTATTTAGTTCTTTTTGTTCTAGAGCTTTCAGATATGCTGTCAAGCTTCTATTGTATGCTCTCTCCCGTTACTTTTTGGAGGCATTTACAGCTACAAGTTAACACTGCTTTCATTGTGTCCCATAAGTTTGGGTATGTTGTGGCTTCATTTTCATTGAATTCTAAAAAGTCTTTTCTTTTTCTTTCTTTCTTTCTTTCTTTCTTTCTTTCTTTCTTTCTTTCTTTCTTTCTTTCTTTCTTTCTTTCTTTCTTTCTTTCTTTCTTTCTTTCTTTCTTCCTTCCTGACTAAGTTTCATTCCTTGTGTTGGTGTTTTCCATCTATTATCCTTTTTAGGGCTGGAATGCGGAAATATATTGTGTTAATTTTGTTTTGTCATGGAATATCTTTGTTTTTCCATCTATGGTAATTGGGAATTTTGCTGGGTGTAGTAGCATGGGCTGGCATTTGTGTTCTCTTAGGGTCCATATGACATCTGCCCAGGATCTTCTAGCTTTCATCGTCTCTGGTGAGAAATCTCTTGTAATTCTGATAGGTCTGCCTTTATATGTTACTTGGCCTTTTTACCTTACTGCTTTTAATATTCTTTCTTTGTTTTGTGTATTTGGTGTTTTGACTATTATATGATGGGAGGAATTATGTTTCTGGTCCAGTCTATTTGGAGTTCTTTAGGCCTTTTGTGTATTTATGGGCATCTCTTTCATTAAGTTAGGGAAGTTTATTTTTTATAATTTTGTTGAAGGTATTTACTGGTCCTTTTAGTTGGAAATCTTCACTCTCTTCTATATCTATTATTCTTAGTTTTGTTCTTCTCATTGTGTCCTGGATTTACTGAATGCTTTGTGTTAGAACCTTTTTGCATTTTACATTTTCTTTGACTATTGTGTCAATGTTTCTATGGTATCTTCTGCACCTGAGATTCTTTCTTCTATCTCTTGTATTCTGTTAGTGATACTTGCATCTATGTCTCCTGACTTCTTTCCAAGATTTTCTATCTCCCTAGTTGTCTCCCTTCACGATTTCTTTATTGTTTCTATTTCCATTTTTAGACCCTGAATGGTCTTGTTCAATTCCTTCAGCTGTTTGCTTTTGTTTTCCCATAATTCTTTAAGGGAGTTTTGTGTTTCCTCTTTAAGGGCTTCTAGCTGTTTACCCGTGTTCTCCTGTATTTCTTTAAGGGAGTTACTGATGTCCTTTTCAAAGTCCTCAATCAGCATCCGAGATGTGATTTTAAATCCAAAGCTTGCTTTACAGGTATGTTGGGTATCCAGGTTTTGCTGTGGTAGGAAAACTGTTTTCTGATGATCCCAAATAGCCTTGGTTTCTGTTGGTAAGTTTCTTGTGCTTGACTTTTTGTCATCTGGTAGTTTCTGGTGTTAGTTGGTCTTGGTGTCTCTGGCTGGAGCTTGTCTGTCTTGTGGGCCTGTAAGCCTGTTTTAGCACTCCTGGGAGGCCAGCTCTCTTGTTGTGGGACCTGTGTATAGAGGGCTCGGGAATAGCTCCAGCTCCTTGGTGAAGATGGAGACTGAGGGGATCATGTCCCAGATGCTCCACTGTCCTTGTGCCCTGTGAGCTCCTGGTAGTTCCTGCTTTGGACAATTATTGGAGAGAAAGTGGAAAGCTCACCTTTAAGCCTGGGAGTGAGAGACCAACTCTCTCCTGGCAGGAACTGTGGACAGAGGGCTATGGGAAAACCCCAGCTCCCAGGTGAAGAACCCCACACAACTTCCTATATGTCAGTCTAAATGTCTATTTTAAGATCACTATACTTTGGGGAAGAGTTGTAATGAAGTGAGTTTGTCATAAATAATTAAATTATTTAACTATGTTTAATAATTTGAAAGAGACTTTAGTCATCTTTAAAGTTTCCCTGTGTATATCCTTTGGTAACCAGCCTCTTAAGAGTCCTAAATATGCCAAAGATAGGATACTCTCCAGTTTACCATCACAGCTCTTTCAATATTTAGTTTATTTAAAGCAATCTCAATAAGGGAGGTAGCTCAACTAAAACAATTACAGGCATTATTTAATAAATGTTTTGGTGATTCTCTCTGCTGAATAGATGCAACTTTGTTCTACCTCTAATGACTGCAGTGTTCCAAGTATGTAAAAATTCTCTGAAGGCAAACAGATATTTTATAATATTTAACTTGATTGGACTGGAGAGATGGTCCAGTTGTTAATAGCATTTTTTTTTCTCTTCAGAAAATTTGGGTTCCATTCTGAGTATCCATATATTATCTCATGTCTACCTTTACCTATAGAGAATCCGACCCCCATCTTCTGGTCTTTGTAGGCAGAAGACATGAATATGGTATGAAACATACATACAGGGAAAATACTCATATACATAAAAATAAATTAAAAAAATCTTGTCTCTGGGTCCTCAGAGACCATACTTGTCAACCTCTCAATCACTCACATAAGTGTTTATAGTAGACACTATGAGAGAGAATATAGGAGAAGGACATATGGTTTGATGTAACAACTAGTATACAAGGTCTATGCGTACCTGTTAAAGAAGTACATCCATATTTGGCTTACTACTCCATAGAACTAATATACTACATGGATGATAAATGATCATGTTTCACACACATTTTAAATTATTAAGTCCAATTCACTTTAGACACAAAAGAGACAAACATTTTTTCTTGTCAATGACCAAATTAAAATGTCTTGAAAATCCTTTCAATAATAATGTAGGTAAATTGATAATATAGAACCTCATTTTATAAATGTTGTTTTATAGGCCAGAAGTTTAAGCCTCATCCATGTGTTTGTTGAAAATGTAGAATCTCAAGCATAACCTGGTGATTTCAAGGTTCTATCTCACATGGTTCATATGTGTTTCCTAAGCTCATCAGAACTGAAAAAGCAATGTCATGAAGTTCTGGAACCTACATTTATACTGATGTTTTTCAAAGAACACTGAAAATATTCCAATGAGGATCAGTATATTATTTCCTAACAGTCCCATATACAGAATTATATTTGGAAAAAGGAATGAAATGTTGGTAAAAGACTGTCATAGGCATAAGCACTGAGTTTGTGGAATGATTACTAAGTTTGGGTCAAGGACAACTGATGCTCAATTCTGGATCTTTACTATCTGAGTAGACTATACCAAGTGTTTTATCTTTGTAATTCATGTTTATTTTCAAAACTGAGTTACCATTACCTGTATTGTACTTTTGTTAGAGAATAGACTAAAGGAGATGAAATTTGATCTCACTTAAAAACAGCCATTCCAATATTAATTTATCCACTATGGCTAATGTTTATTGCCTCAGATGTAGTGGACACATTGAAATCAATTATGTTACTGCCTTTAATTGTAACCTGCAGGTGAATCTGACCCCCTCTTTTGGGCTATGGAGGCACAAGACATGAATATGGTTTGAAGTTGCACATTCATGAATAATGCCCATACACATAAAAATAAGTTAAAAAATATGTATCTTGACTGTGGTTACTCAGAGAACATTTACTTACATTTTCTCAAATATCAGCCTTTTAATTCTCATCACAAGTTTATTATTATTTATTCTGACCCCTGAAAAGCTTGATAATAAAGAATAGATGAAATGATTCTGAAAAATCAATTGGTTTTCAAATATTACTGTAGGTGAAATGACTTTTCTCGGGACTCACTATGACTAGAAGATTCTGAATAAGTTTAGAGGTATTTTATGACCATCTGTCAAGGTATGTAGAATATAGAATTCTGAGCCTATACTGTACAAATTAAGTTGTCCAGAAGGTACTGATCATATGAACAGCCTGGCTATGCCTCTGTTCTTGATCAATACAACCAATAAATAAGTTTATTTTTATTAACACAAATCTCATTATCAACATTATCATTTTATTTTGAAAAATGTGTCCTAATTTGTATGATAATATGATATAGCTATCTATAAGCAGGGAATTGGGAATGTAAAAGCTAAATATCCAAGTGCACAAGAAATTCTGTACCTGCTTACTTGTTTTGCCTAGGTAGTTAGCTAATAACTTGTCTCTTATACTTAACTATATACATTTCCTTGATGGTCACAGTTTTATACTGAGCCTCATATTTCTATTGGCATTCAGTATTTTATATTTTATCACCTACCTTATTTTCTCTGCACTATGTAAATTGGAACTGTATATGTCAGACTGTTTTGCCAGCTGAGATCCATATAGATCCTAATCACAAAATACGGTATATGTATGTGTGAGGTTTGGAAGGCAGAAGACAAAGTTTGTTTTGCATCTACAAAATAGGCTTAGGATTATTATTATGTACTTTTTATGCCCCTGCTGCCTCTGCCTTTACCAACCATTTCATCTGCTTTAAGGTAATTGGCAATGATTTCACACAGATCCCTGACCTTAGGCAGCAGTATCTCTGTAAGCCTCTGTATGTGAAGATGAAAGCTAAAGGCAACCAGTCAGACTGTAGTCCCTTTTTATCCCTTCCAGTGCTTTGTTGTTGCTCTTCCTTTGTTTGTTGTTGATATTCTGACAGAAACATTGAGCTGTAATTGGCATAATTAACTGCATATTTAACATGCCATTTACAACTTTCTCCCCTCTTTTACAACCACCCACATATCCAGGAAGCTAATCATCTGTTTTTTGACATTATAGATTAGGTTTCATGAGCAAGTACCATAAATATGTAATTATATTTTACTCTTCTGGCTTCTTTCAGTTACCGTGATATTTTTTTGAGATTCATTTCTTTTTGGAAACTATTATTTGTCAAGATTATCCAAAAATATCTTAGATATACTATTGTGTAAAGAAGTTTGTTTGGTGCATAATCTTTACATTTATGGTAATGTCTAACTGCAGATCCTTATGTTTGGCATCACAGCCATACAGAATCACACCTCGCTCCCTTCTTACAAATCTATCTTTTCCTTTCCTCACAAATGTAGTCCGTATATTTCAAATTCAGTTTATTGATTTATTTTTGAGAAAAGGTCTCACTCCTTAGCTCTAGCTGTCCTGGAACTCATTATGGAGATAATGCATTAATTTAAAAGACTCATGAGATTGTAGTAGATAAGATGTCCTAAACTTGATGAAGCTGGCATATAAAATTAGCTATGACCATGTTGTCTTATTACCTGTACTATTGTTGTATGACATTACAAATATCTGCTCATCAATTGGTGAAAATTGATTACATTATTTTCAATAACTGAATTTTATACATAAAACCAATGTGGGTATTTTCATATAGGTCTTTGTATAACTGTTTTCATTACCATTAAACATATAAAATGTACTGGTTGGGTCATATGGGACTTTTGCTTAATCTTAAAGCAAACAAATGAAACAAGCAAACACCTAGCAAGCAGTTCACCAAAGAGATTTTAACTCTTTGTGTTTATCATTACATATGAATTCAAGTTTTTCACATCTTTGACATTTAAGTCATCTATGATGTAGGAGGTACGATGAGGAGGTAGAGAATAGATTGTAGGACCCTATTGCTAAACATATAGCTTGTAGGACATAGAAGAAAAATCAATCTTTAACCATTTCTTGGCAAGATTTCTTGGCACAGAAAGGTAGAAGCAGACTGCTGGAAAAAGAAGATATCAATGGTTGTGGTAAGTGCTGGACTATGCATGCTAAATGACAAACCTACCAGGCAAGATATGTCTGCTGGTGCAATAGTGCTATGATAGTTGTGGGGTAACCAACTGTTTCTAATTAGATTTGAGAGCTGATCTACAAAAGTGATTTCATACCTTATACTATATGTACCTCTAGACAAAACCCCATGCTTAGAAAGGTGATAAGCTAGAGGGAGAAATCTATAGGCTTTGTATTGTTAAATGGTTGTGTCTTTAAACTGCCTTCTAAATTATATTTATTATATGTATATTTTTTTATTTATGTTTATATTTATGCTCATAGATGTGTGCTGCTCTTAACTATCATGAGGGAAACTTCTTTCTTGGGGTGGACAGTGGTTAAAGCAGAGACTTATTAACAAGTTAGAGTCATGAGAAATAGTGACTGTGAGTACTCAATTGTAAATGAGTCATCTATACCAATCAATTAATTGATGAATAGGCTCAAGAAAAATTGAGAAGCAGCTAGAAAGAATGAGGAGGAGTCCTGTGAAATGAGGTGCTCTGTACATAACATGGCTGTTATAGGCATTTATTCACAGCGGCTCTGGTTATTTACACAATATCAAGCCAGTTAATGTGGCACTAATTGGACATTGTGGGTCATTAATGTAAAACAGAAAGCATGAAGATCAGAAGTAGACTTGTGGGGGCAAGTGCAAACTGGAGGAATATAGTGATTAGTAGTTATGATTAAAATATATTGTATACATATCTGAAATTCTCAAAGAACAAAAAAAAATACTTCTTAGGGCTGGAGAGATAGCTCAGCCATTAAGAGCACTGACTGCTCATCCAGAGGTCCTGAGTTCAGTTCCCACAAGGTGGCTCACAACCATCTGTAATGGGATCTGACGCCCTCTTCTGCTGTGTCTGAAGACAGCTACAGTGTACTTAGATATAATAATAAATAAATCTTCAAAAAAGTAACTTCTCCATTTTGATTTAAATATCTCGATATTAGCTTATACAGATTTAAAAATAGGACACAAAAAATAGTAAGTAATGGTGAAAAGTTTTAGAGTAGAAAATGCTTTGGACAAAATAATTTTTCTCTTTCTGAGGGAATTCTAGAGTTGAACCTAGAGAGGTAAAGAGAGTTGGAATGTCATTTTGGGAACAATCTTCAAAAGATGTGAAGGAAAGCTCACTTTTTTATAACCTCTAATAGTATCTTTTCCTTTAAGATTTTCCACGGAGATTGCACTTTGTGATGTAGAAGACTCATAATGGCTCTACTAAAAGTCTCTACTCTTTAGAGATGTCAGAAGAAGTGCTTTGTGATGTCTTTGGTTCCCTAAGATATTATTGGCTAGAGTGAACAAGTTGCTCACCAATAAAATTGAAGGACTTGGCTTTTCACTTTTCTCAGAATGAGTATATAGGTGTGTCAGGAGCTCCTGGGCAGGCCAGTTCTTGGTTTCATCATGACTAAGGTGCCTAGAAAATCACTGAAGCAAAACAGGGCTAAGGTAACATTGACTTCAAGAACTAAAAGGAGGAAGAAGCAGAAGCCATTTATTCCACTGAGATGTCGATTGTATTTCAAGGTAGGATGATAGTAATCAGTCTTCTCCAGTAATTTTACCCCAAGATTGCTGCATTATCATTGTATGAATTTATATTTTTTCTTGAAGTCTGCATTCAAATCAAGTCTTTAAACTTTTTCTGTAACTAATGTCTTTCTGGGCTTCCCTTGTTGTCCTTCCAGGTACCAAGGGCAAGAATCAAGACAAAACGATTTGTAGGGTGTACAAGGAAAAAAGTTCAAACATTCAATGTTCATCAAAAAAAGCGTAAAAGAACAGTAAGGCCAACAATATATGTTTGTTATCATATGTTAAGTAGGAAGTGGAAAGAAAGGGAAAGAAGACAAAATCAAAGACAGTATCAGTCCAAGAAAAGGAGTCAACTTAAGAGAAGATGTCAAAGTAAGAAACAAAATAAAAATAAGACCTATATTTAGCTATCTCCAGAATTAATAAAGCCCCGGATAAGTTCGTCACTTTAAATGAAGATCAACATAACAAAAAGATAAGAGAACTTGCAAACATTTGTAGCATATTCTGGAGCCTGAAAAATGGTCTACTAAAAAAAGATTGAATAATATGTCAACAGGTCATGATGATTATGGTGATGAAAATAAAATGAAGTTCTAGGAAGGTAATATTTATGTTTCTGTGGATTCTGTGATGGTGGGAAGAGATAGAAGAGAAAATGCTGGTACTTGAGAAGGGAAGTTGTTAAATGGGTAGTTTCTGAGACAGATCTTGAGACAAACAGCAATTAAACAAGATACTAATTTCTAAAAGTACATTTCCTTCTATGACAGTATGCATCTGAAACCAAAAGAAAAGAAGGTGGTGCAACTGACATATGAACATAGGGTTGGACATGACATCAGAGTCTGCATTGCAGATGGAAGACTATTGGTGTGTGCCTCGACAAGGCAAGGATAATATTGAAGTTTTTCTATGACATGACTGGTTTAAGGAACACATCTCCCTTTAAATGAGGATGCAAAATGTTTCGATTATTTCATCTTTACACAGGTATCATATACATTGCTTATATTTGCCTTCCATTACCTTCTCAGTGCACTCTTCTCCCATTATTCTTCTTCCTTTATTCTACTATGAAGTCCTTGTTTTGTTTTGAATCTACAATGTTGCCCATAGACTAATGCCTCTAACTCACTCATGCCATTCCTGTCAATATGAATAGTAATTATTAAACCTTTTCTTCCCATAAATTGCTTCTGTGAGGTATTTTGTCAAAATGATGCATAAAAATAGCTAATATAGTCACAAACAATTATAATAAAAATGGCAAAATATCTAATGTAGTTACACCTCAAAAACATGAAAATGGCCAATAGGTACATGAAAACTGGTCAGCATCATTAATAATTATGGAAATGCAGTCCAAAAATCCCTAATGGTTATTCTATTGGAGGTTGACAGCTGTTTGCTGCATTCTCTTCTTAGTTTCTGGTAAGAAGTCTATTGACATTTTAACTTGCCAAACTTTTGTATACAATTTGACTTCTTTTCCTTTCCTTTTTCTCTTGTGAAATACACAGTCTTACTATGCAGGCTTGGATGATTTTGGTACACACTATAGAGTCTAAGTTGAACCCTAGGTCACAGAAATCCTCCTGACTCAGTGTCCAAATTGCTAGAATTACAGTTAAGAACCATTACACCCACTTCAGTATGACTTTTAAACATGTTCTTCTACTATTCTTATTTTCTATTCCATTGAATATAGTATTACTTTTTAATGCCCACTTTTAAGGCTTTGAACACATTGGTTAGTTTGTGCTTTAGAGTATTTTTCATGATGCTTCCTTTGAAAGTGACTAATATACCTTTTAATCTTCTATATTATTTAATATTATTTAAAGAATCTTAGCTTTATCATTTTACAAATCTACTTTCCATCTATTTTAATATAGGTACTCAAAATAATTCATTAATAGTTGTTTGATTTGAATTTCATTTCTCCAGTTTTTCATTTTGCTTTATTCCAGATGTTTTTCTCTTTGTTTATTGGTTCACTAATATTTTAATCATTAATATTTAATAAGCTGTTGATGGCATCCAGTTTATCATTACCCAACTGTATTTTTATCTTTACAAATTACTTTTTAGTATTTTTTATACCTTCATATTTATTATGCCAACTTTTTTCAGATTTTTGTGCATGAAATATGTTTTTAAATTATTGCACATTGTCACTTAAATATTTTTTCAGTCAGTTAAATTATTTAATCTTTAACATTCATCCATTAATTATTTTTATGAATATGGGATATAAATCACAAAATGATTTAAATAATTAAATATTAGTTGGAATTAATATATTAGAGCTCATTAAAGGAAATGCAATCATTTTTCAGAGTGTTATTGTAGTGATAATTTATAGTCATAATGTAGAGAGTAATGGTGTTATTTCTAAATAAGTAAATGGATAAATTATAAAAACCTAAGAATTTAAGCAAAGGAAAATTGCCATGCAGACAAATAAGCAAATATTATTTCAGCAGCTAGTTCCACAGTTGAAGTCTTGAGTTGCCTTGTGTTTAGAACACTTTTAAAATTAACTACAGAATTGCAGAATCAATCACAAAATGAAGTTATTTTAAAACTTGAATTTAACTTGCAAATGCTATAAAATTTGTGAGTTCTACAAGGGAAAAGTAAAATAACTAGCATCCACATTATTTTATACAAAATCTTTATAATTATTTTTTTCTCTAACCAAGAGCAATCCAAACATGTGTGTGTATATCTTCATGTGTGTGTGTTGGTTTTATTTTTATTTTTTATTTTATTTTTTCATGAATATATTCTTCATTTACATTTTAAATGTTATATCCTTTCCCTGTTTCCACCTCACAGAAAACTCCCACCCAATCCTCCCACCCCCTGCCTCCAAGAATATGCCCTTCCACCCAAACCACTCCCACATACATCCCCTCGATTTCCTCACTCTGGGGCATCTATAGAGCTTTCATAAGACCAAAGACCTCTTCTCCCACTGATGCCTGACAAGGCATTCTTCTCCTACACTTTTAGCTGGAATCATGTGTACCCCTTGGTTGATGGCTTAGTCCCTGGGAGCCCTGGGACATCTGGTTGGCTGGCATCATTATTCTTCCCATAAGGCTTCAAACGCCTTCAGCTCCTCCAGTCCTCCCTCCAACTCCTCCATTGTGGACCCTGAACACATTCCCATGGTTGATGGCTAGCATCTGCCTCTGTATCTGTAAGACTCTGGAAGGACCCCACCTGAGACAACCATGACAGGCTCCTTTCTACACCCACTTCTTGTCATCCACAATATTGTCAGGGTTTGGTGACTGTTTATAGGATAAATACCCAGGTAGGACAGTCTCTGGGTGGTCTTTAATTCAGTCTCTGTTTCATACGTTGTCTCCATAATTGCTGCTGTATTTTGTTTCCTTTCTCAGAAAAACAAAACAAAACAAAACAAAAAAAAGTATACACACTTTGGTCTTCCTTCTTCTTGAGGTTCCTGTGCTCTGTGAATTGTAACTTGTTTATTTTGAACTTTTGGGCTAATGTCTACTTATAAGTGAAGGAATACCATGTGTATTCATTTGTAATTGGGTTATGTCACTCAGGATGATATTTTTTAATTCCCTCCATTTGTCTAAGAATTTCATTAATTCATTGTTTTTAATTGCTGAGTAGTATTCCATTGTGTAAAAATACCACATTTTCTGTATCCATTCCTCTGTTGAAGGAAATCTGTATTCTTTCCAGCTTCTGGCTATTGTAAATAAAGCTGCAATGAAAATAGTGGAACAAGAGTCCTTATTACATAGTGGAGCATCTTCTGGGTTTATGCCCAGGAGTGGTATAACTGGGTCCTCAGGTAGTACTATGTCTAATTTTCTGAGAAACCACCAAACCGATTTCCAAAGCAGTTTTACCAGTTTGTAATCCCACCAGCAATGGAGAAGTGTTCCCCTTTCTCCACATCCTCTCTAGCATCTGCTTAGTTTTTCATCTTAGCCATTCTGACTGGTGTGAGGTGGAATCTCAGGGTTGTTTTAATTTGCATTTCTCTAATAACTAAGGATGCTGAACATTTCTTTAGGTGCTGCACAGCCATTCAAGTTTCCTCAGTTGAGAATTCTTTGTTTAGCTCTGTACACCATTTTCATGGGTTATTTGAATCTCTGGAGTCTAACTTCTTGAGTTCGTTGTATAAATTTGGATATTAGCTCTCTATCAGATTTAGGATTGGTAAAGATCTTTTCTCACACTTTCGGTTGCCTTTTTATCCTATTGATAGTGTCTTTTGCCTTACAAAAGCTTTGCAGTTTTATGAGGTCCCACTTTTCAATTCTTTTTTTTAATTTTTTTTATTCGATATAATTTATTTACATTTCAAATGATTTCCCCTTTTCTAGCCCCCCCCCCCACTCCCCGAAAGTCCCGTAAGCCCCCTTCTCTTCCCCTGTCCTCCCACCCACCCCTTCCCACTTCCCCGTTCTGGTTTTGCCGAATACTGTTTCACTGAGTCTTTCCAGAACCAGGGGCCACTCCTCCTTTCTTCTTGTACCTCCTTTGATGTGTGGATTATGTTTTGGGTATTCCAGTTTTCTAGGTTAATAACCACTTATTAGTGAGTGCATACCATGATTCACCTTCTGAGTCTGGGTTACCTCACTTAGTATGATGTTCTCTAGCTCCATCCATTTGCCTAAGAATTTCATGAATTCATTGTTTCTAATGGCTGAATAGTACTCCATTGTGTAGATATACCACATTTTTTGCATCCACTCTTCTGTTGAGGGATACCTGGGTTCTTTCCAGCATCTGGCAATTATAAATAGGGCTACTATGAACAAAGTAGAGCATGTATCCTTATTATTTGGTGGGGAGTCTTCTGGGTATATGCCCAGGAGTGGTATAGCAGGATCTTTTTTTTTTTTTTTTTTATCTTTCTTATTTTTTTTAAATTTTTTTATTCGATATAATTTATTTACATTTCAAATGATTTCCCCTTTTCTAGCCCCCCCCCCCACTACCCGAGAGTCCCGTAAGCCCACTTCTCTTCCCCTGTCCTCCCATCCACCCCTTCCCACTTCCCCGTTCTGGTTTTGCTGAATACTGTTTCACTGAGTCTTTCCAGAACCAGGGGCCACTCCTCCTTTCTTCTTGTACCTCATTTGATGTGTGGATTATGTTTTGGGTATTCCAGTTTTCTAGGTTAATATCCACTTATTAGTGAGTGCATACCATGATTCACCTTTTGAGTCTGGGTTTCCTCACTGAGTATGATATTCTCTAGCTCCGTCCATTTGCCTAAGAATTTCATGAATTCGTTGTTTCTAATGGCTGAATAGTACTCCATTGTGTAGATATACCACATTTTTTGCATCCACTCCTCTGTTGAGGGATACCTGGGTTCTTTCCAGCATCTGGCAATTATAAATAGGGCTGCTATGAACATAGTAGAGCATGTATCCTTATTACATGGTGGGGAGTCTTCTGGGTATATGCCCAGGAGTGGTATAGCAGGATCTTCTGGAAGTGAGGTGCTCAGTGTTCGGAGGAACCGCCAGACTGATTTCCAGAGTGGTTGTACCAATTTGCAACCCCACCAGCAGTGGAGGAGTGTTCCTCATTCTCCACACCCTCTCCAACACCTGCTGTCTCCTGAATTTTTAATCTTAGCCATTCTGACTGGTGTAAGATGAAATCTTAGGGTTGTTTTGATTTGCATTTCCCTAATGACTAATGAAGTTGAGTATTTTTTAAGATGCTTCTCCGCCATCCGAAGTTCTTCAGGTGAGAATTCTTTGTTTAACTCTGTACCAAATTTTTTAATAGGGTTGTTCGGTTTTCTGGAGTCTAACTTCTTGAGTTCTTTATATATATTGGATATTAGCCCTCTATCTGATGTAGGATTGGTGAAGATCTTTTCCCAATTTGTGGGTTGCCGATCTGTCCTCTTGATGGTGTCCTTTGCCTTACAGAAACTCTGTAACCTTATGAGGTCCCATTTGTCAATTCTTGCTCTTAGAGCATACGCTATTGGTGTTCTGTTCAGAAACTTTCTCCCTTTACCGATGTCCTCAAGGGTCTTCCCCAGTTTCTTTTCTATTAGCTTCAGAGTGTCTGACTTTATGTGGAGGTCCTTGATCGATTTGGATTTGAGCTTAGTACAAGGAGACAAGGATGGATCAATTCACATTCTTCTGCATGCTGACCTCCAGTTGAACCAGCACCATTTGTTGAAAAGGCTATCTTTTTTCCATTGGATGTTTTCAGCCTCTTTGTCGAGGATCAAGTGGCCATAGGTGTGTGGGTTCATTTCTGGATCTTCAATCCTGTTCCATTGATCCTCCTGCCTGTCACTGTACCAATTCCATGCAGTTTTTAACACTATTGCTCTGTAGTATTGCTTGAGGTCAGGGATACTGATTCCCCCAGATTTTCGTTTGTTGCTGAAAATAGTTTTAGCTATCCTGGGTTTTTTGTTGTTCCAGATGAATTTGAGAATTGCTCTTTCTAACTCTGTGAAGAATTGAGTTGGGATTTTGATGGGTATTGCATTGAATCTGTATATTGCTTTTGGCAAAAAGGCCATTTTAACTATATTGATTCTACCGATCCATGAGCATAGGAGGTTTTCCCATTTTTTGAGGTCTTCTTCCATTTCCTTCTTCAGAGTCTTGAAGTTCTTGTCATACAGATCTTTCACATTTTTGGTAAGAGTCACCCCAAGATACTTTATACTGTTTGTGGCTATTGTGAAGGGGGTCATTTCCCTAATTTCTTTGTCAGCCTGCTTATCCTTTGAGTATAGGAAGGCCACTGATTTGCTTGAGTTGATTTTATAACCTGCCACTTTGCTGAAGTTGTTTATCAGCTGTAGGAGCTCTCTAGTGGAGTTTTTTGGGTCACTTAGGTAGACTATCATGTCGTCTGCAAATAATGATAGTTTGACTTCTTCCTTTCCAATTTGTATCCCTTTGACCTCCTTATGTTGTCGAATTGCCCGAGCTAGTACCTCAAGTACAATATTGAAAAGATAAGGAGAAAGGGGGCAGCCTTGTCTGGTCCCTGATTTCAGTGGGATTGCTTCAAGTTTCTCTCCATTTAGTTTGATGCTGGCTACCGGTTTGCTGTATAATGCTTTTACTATGTTTAGGTATGGGCCTTGAATTCCTGTTCTCTCCAAGACTTTAAGCATGAAGGGATGCTGAATTTTGTCAAATGCTTTTTCAGCATCCAATGAAATGAACATGTGGTTTTGTTCTTTGAGTTTGTTTATGTAGTGGATTGTATTGATGGATTTCCGTATATTGAACCAACCCTGCATTCCCGGGATAAAGCCTACTTGATCATGGTGGATGATCGTTTTGATGTATTCTTGGATTTGGTTGGCAAGAATTTTATTGAGTATTTTTGCATCGATGTTCATAAGGGAAATTGGTCTGAAGTTCTCTTTCTTTGTTGGATCTTTGTGTGGCTTTGGTATCAGCGTAATTGTGGCTTCGTAGAAGGAATTGGGTAGTGTTCCTTCTGTTTCTATTTTGTGGAATAGTTTGAAGAGTATTGGTGTTAACTCTTCTTTGAAGGTCTGGTAGAATTCTGCACTGAAGCCATCTGGTCCTGTGCTTTTTTTGGTTGGAAGACTTTCTATGACTCCTTCTATTTCTTTAGGCTTTATGGGACTGTTTAGATGGTCTAGTTGGTCCTGATTAAATTTTGGTATTTGGTATCTGTCAAGGAAATTGTCCATTTCCTCCAGATTCTCCAGTTGTGTTGAGTACAGGCTCTTGTAGTAGGATCTGATGATTTTTTGGATTTCCTCAGTTTCCGTTGTTATATCTCCCTTTTCATTTATAAGTTTGTTAATTTGGATACTTTCTCTGTGCCCTTTGGTCAGTCTGGCTAAGGGTTTATCTATCTTGTTGATTTTCTCAAAGAACCAGCTCCTGGTTTTGTTGATTTTTTGTATGGTTCTCTTTGTTTCTAATTGATTGATTTCGGCCCTGAGTTTGATGATTTCCTGCCTTCTACTCCTCCTGGGTGAAATAGCTTCTTTTTGTTCTAGGGCTTTCAGGTGTGTCATTAAGCTGGTAATGTATGCTGTCTCCGTTTTCTTTTTGGAGGCACTCAGGGCTATGAGTTTTCCTCTTAGCACTGCTTTCATTGTGTCCCATAGATTTGGGTATGTTGTGTTTTCATTTTCATTGTGTTCTAAAAAGTCTTTAATTTCTTTCTTTATTTCTTCCTTGACCAAGGTATCATTGAGTAGAGTATTGTTCAGTTTCCACATGTATGTGGGTTTTCTGTTGTTTCTGTTGCTATTGAAGACCACTTTTACTCCATAGAGCATAAACGATTGGTGTTCTATTCAGGAAAATTTCCCCTGTACCTATGTGTTCAAGGTTCTTCCCCACTTTCTCTTCTATAAACTTCAGTGTATGTGGAGGTCCTTGTTCCACTTGGACTTGAGCTTTGTACAAGGAGATAAGAATGCATTGATTTGCATTTTTCTGCATGCTGACCTCCAGATAATCTAGCACCATTTGTTAAAAATGCTGTCTTTTTTATCCACTGGATGTTTTTAGCTCCTTTGTCAAATATCAAGTGATCACAGGTGTGTGGGTTCATTTCTGAGTCTTCAATTCTATTCCATTAATGTTCCTGTCTGTCTCTGTACCAATACCATACATTTTTTTTCCACTATTGCTCTGTAATAGACCTTGAGGTCAGGGATGGTGATTCCCGTAGGAGATCTTTTGTTGTTGAGAATAGTGTTCACTATCCTGAGTTTTTTATTATTCCAAATGAATTTGCAGATTGCTCTTTCTAGCTCTATGAAGAATTTGCAATTTTGATGAGGGTTGCATTGAATCTGTAGATTGCTTTAGGCAAGATTGGCATTTTTTACTATAATAATCCTGATATTCCATGAGCATGGGAAATCTTTCCATCTTCTTAGATATTCTTAGATTTCCTTCTTCAGATGCTTGAAGTTCTTTTCATACAGATATTTTACTTGCTTGGTTAGAGTCACACCAAGATATATAATACTATTTTTGAGTATTATGAAAGGTGTCATTTCCCTAATTTCTTTCTTAGCTTGTTTATTCTTTGAGAAGAGGAAGGCTGCTGATTTGTTTGATTTAATTTTATATCCAGCCACTTTGCTGAAGTTGTTGATCAGCTTTAGAAGTTCTCTGGTGTAATTTTTGGGGTCACTTAAGTATAGTAACATATCATCTGCAAATAGTGATATTTTTCCAATTTTCTATACCTTTGATCTCCTTTTGTTGTCTAATTGCTCTGGCTAGGAATTCAACTACGATATTGAATAGATAGGGAGAGAGTAGGCAGCCTTGTCTGGTCCCTGATTTTAGTGGGATTGCTTCAATTTTCTCTCCATTTAGTTTGATGTTGGCTACTCGTTTGCTGTATATTACTTTCACTATGTTTAGGTATGGCCCTTGAATTCTTGATCTCTCCAAGACTTTTATCATGAAGGGATGCTGAATTTTGTCAAAAGCTTTTCAGCATCTAATGAAATGACCATGTGTTTTTTTTTTCTTTGAGTTTTTTATTTTTATGTAGTAGATTGCATTTATGGATTTCTGTTTATTGAATAAGCCCTACATCCCTGGGACCAAGCCTACTTTATCATGGTAAATTATCATTTTGATGCATTCTTTGATCCAGTTGGCCAGAATTTTGGTGAGTATTTTTGCATCAATGTTCATAAGGGAAATTGGTCTCTTTCCTTGTTTGATCTTTGTTTGGTTTAGGTATAATTGTAATTGTGGCTTCACAAAATGAATTGGGTAGTGTTCCTGGTGTTTATATTTTGTGGAATAGTTTGAAGACTATCTATATTAGCTCTTATTTGAAGATCTGATAGAATTCCCCACTGAACCATCTTGTCCCAGGCTTTATTTATTTATGTTTTGTGGGGAGTCTATTAACAACTGTTTCTATTTCCTCAGGACTTATGGGACTATTTAGATGGTTTCTCTGATCCTGTTTTAACATTGGCACCTGGTACATATCTGGAAAATTGTCCATTTCATCAAGATTTTCAAATTTTGTTGATTATAAGGTCTTATAGTAAGATCTGACAATTTTTTTTGAATTTCCACATTTTTTGTTGTTATGTCTCCCTTTTCATTTCTGATTTTATTGATTTAGGTAGTGCCTCTGTACCCTCTGGTTAGTCTCGCTAAGGGTTTATCTATCTTGTTGATTTTCTCAAAGAACCAATTGCGGGTTTTGTTCATTTTTTTAATATAGTTCTTTTCTTTTCTATTTGGTTGATTTCAGCCCTGAGTTTGATTATTTCTTGCTGTCTACTCCTCTTGGGTGAATTTGCTTTCAGTTGTGTTGTCAAGCTGCTAGTGTAAGCTCTCTTCATTTTCTTTTTGTAGACACTTAGAGCTATGAGATTTCTTCTTAGCACTGCTTTCATAAGTTTTCGTATGACATGTCCTCATTTTCATAAATTCTAAAAATGTGTTTAATTTCTTTATTTCTTCCTTGATGAAGCTGTCAATGAGTAGAGCATTGTTCCACATCCATGTGTGTGTTTTTCTTTGTTTTTGTTTGAATTTAAGAGCCGCAGTAGTCCATGGTGATCTGATAGGGTACATGGAATTATTTTGATATTCCTGTATCTGTTGAGGCCTGTTTTGTGACCAATTATATGGCCACTTTTGGAGAAGGTACCGTGAGGTGCTGAGAAGAAGGTATATTCTTTTGCTTTAGGATGGAATGTTCTATAAATATATGTTAAATCCATTTGATCCATAACTTCAGTTAGTATCACTGTGTCTCTTTTTAGTTTCTGTACCTTGTTTTGTCCATTGCTGAGAGTGGGGTATTGAAGTCTCCCACTATTCTTGTGTGGGCTACAATGTGTGCTTTGAGCTTTAGTAAAGTTTCTTTTATGAACGTGGGTGCCTTTGCATTTGGAGCATCCAGTCAGAATTGAGAGTTCATCTTGGTAGATTTTTCCTTTGACCAGTATGAAGTGTCCCTCCATATCTTTTTTGACAACTTTTGGTTGAAAGTCTATTTTATCTGATATAAGAATGGCCACTTCAGCTTGTTTCTTGGGACCATTTTTGCTAGGAAAATTGTTTTCCAATCTTTGACTTTGAGGTAGTGACTGTCTTTGTCACTGAGGTGGGTTTCTTGTATGCAGCAAAATGTTGGGTCCTGTTTATGTATCTAGTCTGTTTGTCTATATCTATCTTTTATTGAGTAATTGAGACCATTGATATTAAGCGATATTAAGGAAAAGTGATTGTTACTTCCTGTTACTTTTGTTGTTAGAGGTGGAATTATTTTTGTGTTGCTATCTTCTTTTTCGTTTGTTGAATGACTACTTTCTTGCTTTTTCTAGGGTGTAGTTTTACTCCTTGTTTTGGCATTTCCCATGAAATATCCTTTGTAGAACTGGATTTGTGGAAAGATTTTGTATAAATTTGGATTTGTCATGGAATATCTTGTTTTCTTCATCTATGGTAATTGAGATTTTTGCTGGGTATAGTAGCCTGGGCTGACATTTATTTTCTTTTATTGTCCGTGTGACATCTGCCCAGGATCTTCTAGCTTTCATAGTTTTTGGTGAGAATTCTCTTGTAATTCTCATAGATCTGCCTTTATACGTTACTTGACCTTTTTCCCTTACTGCTTTTAATATTCTTTCTTTGTTTAGTGCATTTAGCGTTTTGATTATTATGTGATGGGGGGTATCTGTTCTGGTCCAGTCTGTTTGGAATTCTGTAGGATTCTTGTATGTTCATGAGCATCTCTTTCTTAAGTTAGGGAAGTTTTCTTTTATAATTTTGTTGAAGATATTTGCTGGCCCTTTAAGTTGTAAATCTTCACTCTCATCTATACCTATAATCCTTAGGTTTGGTCTTCTCATTGTGTCCTGGATTTCCTGGATGTCTTGGTTTACAAACTTTTTGCATTTTGCATTTTATTTGACTATTGAGTCAATGGTTTCTATGGTATCTTCGGCATCTGAGAGTCTTTCTATCTCTTATATTCTGTTGTTGATATTTGCGTCTATGGCCCCTGATTTCTTCCCAAGGTTTTCTATGTCCAAATTTGTCTCCCTTTGAGATTTCTTAGTTGTTTCAACTTCTGTTTTTAGATCCTGGATGGTTTTATTCAATTCCTTCACTTGTTTGTTTGTGTTTTCCTGTAATTTTTTAAGAGATTTTTGTGTTTCCTTTCATGACTTCTGCCTGTTGACCCAAGTTCTCCTGTAATTCTTTAAGTGATTTTTGCATTTACTCTTTATTGGCTTCTATCTTTTGACCCATATTTTCCTGAATTTCTTTAAATGATTTTTTGTGTTTCCCTTGTAAGGGTTTCTACCTTTTGATCCATTTTCTCCTGAATTTCTTTAAGAGATTTATTTATGTCCTTGTGTTCCTCTAACAGCTTCATGAGCAGTGATTTTAAGTCCAAATCTTGTTTTTCTGGTGTGTTGGCATAGCCAGGACTTGCTGTTGTTGGAGAATTGGGGTCAGATGCTGCCATATTGCGTTGAATTCTGTTAGTAGTGTTCCTATATTTGCCTTTTGACATCTGGTTATCTCTGGTGTTAGTTAGTCTTGTTGTCACTGGCTGGTGCTTGAACCTCCTTTGAGCCTGTAAGGCTTTCTGTACCTTTGGACGACTGGGTTTCCTCTGGCACAGATTACTGTTGTGCTGCCTTCCTCCTGTGTGCTATTGGAGCCTTGGTGTTTCCCCAAACAATGTTATATTTGGGTTGTCTCTGTGAACCTGGTGCTCCCAGTCTGCTCTGTCAGGGAGTGAAGATGGGGGATGCTGCGGGAACCTTTTCCAAGTGCTGATCACTCTGTAGGGCAAATGACCCCTGACAGGGTTGGCACACAGATGGCCTGCAGAGCTATCCAGGCCCTGGGTGCAGGCAAAAGCCTGACAGGCTGAGACCCAAGCGATGTTAGACTTGGGCTTTGTCTGCATACCTGGCACTCTCTGTTAGATCTGCCTGGCATCCAGGAGCCAAGATGGCAGAATGCCCCTCCAAGTGCAGGTCAGCCTGCAGGGCAAATGACCCCCAAGAGGGTTGGCACCCAGAAGGACAACAGAGCTGCCCAGGCCCTGGGTTCAGGCAAAAGCCTGACAGGCTGAGAATCAAGCGATGTTAGACTCTGGCTATGTCTGCGTACCTGACTCTGTCTGTTAGAGCTCAGCATCTGTGCTTTTTACAAGCATTCTTTATAATTGTGATCTTTGTAATTTTCTGTTATAATACATTACAATAACATTATAGATTCCTTATATTACAAAGAAAAATAGCTTCAGAGGAAATGTGGTATCATTACTTATTAGCTTATATTTATGTACAGGGATTCTCTTATTAAATGTTATCATTTGGTCTTTCAAAGTACCTGTAATTGTTTAAAAGTTATTTGTAAAAGGAAAATCACATTCAAAATGTTGCAGCTTGTGTTGTCTTTTAATCATTTAAGACTGTTTTAGAAAAGCTGTTCCTCATCATTCTTAATTCTCTATATATTGATGTTAAATACATTCCATGAGTTCCGAATTTGGGAGTGTTTGCTTCTAAGAATTATAAAAGCAGAGCTGATTGTGGCATTTTCCCCTATGTAACAGTAATTTGATAGTTGCCACTTTCCATTTAGGTGCATTTCATGAGTTGGAAAATTATGTTTTTAAAATATGATTATAGTAAAATGTTAAATCACAGAAAATATGTATATTAAATCTATGTTTAAGAACTTGGCATAATATTTATTTTATATGTAAAGTAAAAAATTCTAAGAATAGGGATTACTTTTGAAAATATATGACCAGAGTGTTATGTGAAGAGTTTAATTTTGCACAAAAATTCACTATCATAGGCTTACATTATACATTAGCTTCATTTTTATGATATATGCACACACACACATATATATAGATAGATAGATATTAAACATAACTCATAGTCTTTCAAGAGAACTCACTGCATAGACAGTGTTATGAGAGAAATAAGACAACTACAGTGGAAAATATCGATTTACTGCTTAGAAAGGATCAGCTGTATATTTTACCAGAGTTTTTAATCATCAAATTACCACCAGATGAATGACAATTTATATTTAATTGAGGGTTTCAGATTCCTTGGAGATGGAGTTTCAAAAGATCATGTACTTGCTAATAACCAAACTTGTGTCTTCTACAAGAATAATACACATTCTTACCTACTGAGCCAAATCTTTTGTCCTCTAGTTCTTGCTTGTATGACTAATAAAAATGAAATAAAACAAATGTTCTTTTTATAGTTGTACTCAATAAAATTGTATTAGTTGATTAATGCTAAAAACACAATTCTAGCTTTACTTTAAACCTCATTAGCAATCCCAAATGATTAAGAACTGGTGGGTAATAAGATGGGGATCTAACTACTTCAAAACTTTATAAACTGCAATTCCCCAAAGAAAGAAATTATTTGAATACTTTGCCCAGCCTTTAGGTTACATGAAACAGGGAATTATAATACTTCAGGAGATAACATCTAGATCTGATACTTTCCTTAGGCAAGTAACCTCAGGAAAAAAAATCTAAGTTACTTCAATAACATAATGTAGAAATAGACAGAAATGTGCTTCTTATTTATTAGTAAAGAATTAGAAAGTTTGATGATATTCCATTTGACTGAGATGATGGCATACTGTACTGTCATTAAGATTGCACACTGCATACAGATGCAACTAATCTGGAAAGTAAATTGACAGTGATTAATTAACCAAATAAGTACATATCCTAAATCATAATAGTTATAATCATGAAAGTTTTGTCCCAGAGAAATTTCATACAGGTTCATAAATTTTTACACAATGTACACATTGTGAAGGAAAAATATAACAATGTGACAAGAACTATAAATATTGTTGAAGTCCATACCTGAAGTCATTTTTAGGTGACACTGGAAACCTCCTTCTAGTTGCACATTTTAACTGCTTAGCAGATAATATGTTTGTCTCCTTTTAAGTCTTAAACGTGAGATATTAATATTCGCTGTGAACTAGACTTTTGTAAATCATTTCAGACCATGGAATATTCAGTTTAGGGTTGGCATTTCTTTTTTGTAATGCCTTTAAAATGTTAGAGATATTTCATACTGACATACTTTACTGAGGAAGAGATAATGTAATTTGGGACCCTAAGTTTTAGGTACTCCACATGTCCTCAACAAATATTTTGCAAACAATAAAAACATGTTTTTTTTCCCTATCCATCAGCACCAAAAGAGAACTTTCATTCAGGTTTTAAGTCTGATATTGTTGGTGTCTTTTTTCTAGACTGCAAGTGTCTAATTAATGCTTTATGGTGCTTTAACTATAGAGAAACCCACTTGATGATTCAAAGTCAGTCACTGAATGCGATTTAAAATCAATAAGAGTGAAAGATGCCTTGGGTGTGCTGTCCTTTCAAAGCAAGAGAGAGCACTTTCATGCCTATTTGCAGAAAATCGATTTCATCAAGCAGCAACTCCCATGATGTGGACAGAGAGAATTAATGTCCCAGTATATAACAGTGCTCTTACGCTTCTTCTGCATATATTATAACCACTTACCATTCTTGGGCTTTTATGCTGTTTTATATGATCTACTCAAAGTTTTGTGTTTTGTTTTTTTGTTTTTTGTTTTTTTGTTTTTGGTTTTTTTTGGTTCGGGATAAGGCTATGTATTTTTTAGCAGTGGCAGGGAGGGTCCTGGAGAAATAACATTATTGATTCCAAAATCTATAGTATATAATTACGCATTTTAATGTCTACTGACATATTTCAAAAAAATTAATGATACATGAAATTTTAAAAATATTCAAACATGCTCGAGGTGACAAAAACTAGAATAAAATTAAGTAAAATAAACCAGAAATCAAAATAATAAATATTTGATAGAACAATAAAAATAAGATCAGTATCAAATAAGTATGGTTTCTCTTAAAAATCATATAATGCTTTATTCCCCTTACTCGTTTCAGAGACTTCTATTTGCTTTTTATCCCTTATAGAACAGAATACAGACTCTTTAAAATGGTTTTCTGTAAGGTCTGTTATAAACTCAAACTTACTCTTTTAGTCATATTAATAAAAGTATATCCCAGCAACCTGTATTTCAAGAAAACAATGACTGTTAGAGTAATTTTTAATTGGTTATTTTATTTATTTACATTTCATATGTTATCCCTGGTAGGATTCTGTCTAAGCTCCACCCCGTAATTACTTGGCAACAGTCAGGTATGCCCCTCCCCACAGTTGCCTGGCAACAGCCAGGCAGGCCTGGCCTACTATAAAAGGTGCTGCTTGCCCTTCCTCTCTCTCTCTCTCATTGCTCTTGCTTCTTGGCACTCTCACCTCTCTCCTCTCTGCACTTTTGGGCTCTCCTTCCCACCCCTCTCTCCACATGGTCATGGCTGGCCTCCACTTCTCTACTCTCTCTCTCTCTCTCTCTCTCTCTCTCTCTCTCTCTCTCTCTCCTCCCTCTCTCTCTTTCTCTCTCTCTCTTTCTCTCTCTGCCTTTCTCTGACTCAATTACCCCATTAACTCCCATCCTCTGTCCTGAATAAACTCTATTCTATACCATGTCTGTGTGTGTCTGGTCCCTTGGGGGAAGGGATGCCTGGGCATGGGCCGGCCTAGGCACCCCCTTCCCCCACAGTGCTGTATAACACATTCTCTAAAACCTTTTTCTCTTTTTATGAACCCAACAATTCCTCTTCCCAGGTTCCCCTCCAAAAACCTCCTATCACCTCTCCCTTGCTTCTCTCAGGGTTCTCCCCCAGCCACCCACCCACTCCTGCCTCAATGCCCTGGCATTCCCCTATGTGGGTAATCAAGCACCCACAGAACCAAAGGCCTCCCCTCCATTCGATGCCAGATAAGGCAACCCTTTGCTACATAGACAGCTGGAGCCATGGTCCCACCATGGTACTCTTTGGTTGGTGGTTTAGTCCCTGAGAGCTCTGGGGGTGGGGGGGAGGTGTCTGGTTGTTGATGCTGCTGTTCTTTCTATGGAATTGCAAACCCCTTCACTCCTTCAGTCCTGTCCTAACTCCTCCACTGGGGTTTCTGAGCTTGGTCTTATGGTTGGCTGTGTACATTTGAATTTGTATTGGTCAGACTCTGCCAAAGCATCTCTCATGACCATGTGGATAGAGAGGATAGCTATACTAGGCTCCTGTCAGCAAGCACTTCTTGGCATCAGCAATAGTGCCTGAGTTTGGTGTCTGCAGATGGGATGGATCCCCAGGTGGGGCAGTATCTGGATGGCTTTTCCTTCAATTTCTGCTCAGAAATAATGTGTTATTTTATTTTCAAGTATGCTCATGAGGAGTGCTACTTTCTATCTGGTATTCTTTCTGACAAGTCCATTCTTAGAAGCTAGTGGCCATGCAACAACAAGAAGCTATGGGTTTATTAATAGCGCCCTCAAAGTTATTTTGTTGTCAATCTCAAGAGCTAACCAGCATGCTACCCACGATATTAATGTAGAAGACTATGAAAGAACTTCTATCTTGACCAACATCTTACCATAACAACATGAGTAACCTTATATGACAATTGTCTAGCAGAGCCAAGTCATACCAGAAAAATAAAGGAGGATAATTAAATGAGTATTGCTGTTTTTAAAGTATTATGTTTGGAATTAATTCATTATGTAACAACAGAAAATCAAAGTAGTACTTTCATCACAGGCACCAACTCTATTGGTCTATTGTGTTGTGCTGTATTTTGATTTATCAGTATTGGTGGTTTGAACACAAATGGCCCTGTATTAGTCAGGGATTTCTAGAATCACAGAACTTATGGGTAGCCTCTATATAGTAAGGGAATTTGTTGATGACTTGCAGTCTGTAGTTCAACTTCCCAAAAATGGCCAGCAGTAGTTAGGAATGAAAGTCCAAGGATCTAGCAGTTGCTCAGTCCCACAAGGCAAGCAGGCAAAGGAGAGCTTAAATCTTCCTTCTACCAATGTCCTTATGTAGGTCTCCAGCAGAATGTGTGGCCCAGATTAAAGGTGTGTGCCACCACACCTGGATCTGGGACTTGCTGCATCCCAGATGACCTTGAACTCAGATATATCCCTGTCTTAATCTTCTGGGATTCATAGCCACTATGCCTCAAGATCTCCATGCCAAGATCCAGGTCAGAAATTCATATCTCTCAGCCTCCAGATTAGGATTACAGGTGAGCCTTCCAATTCTGGATTTTAGTTCTTTCCAGACATAGTCAAGTTGACAATCAGTAATAGACACTACAGGCTCTTACAGACTCATGTATTTGAATGCTTAGCCCTGGGAATGAGACTATTAGGAGCTGTGGCATTTTTGCCATAGGTGCTGCCTTGTTGAAGGAAGTGTGTCACAGTGGGGTCAAGCTTTATGGTGTCAGATTCCCAAGATTGACCTAGTGTGGCCTTCACTTCTGCTGTCTGCAGATCAAAATATAGAACTCAAAGTTTCTTGTTTAATATTATGCCTTCCTACATGCTACCATGCTGTCTTCCATGACAATAATGGCCGTAACCTCTATGCCAGTTTGAATTAAATATTTTCCTTTATTAGAATTGCTATAGTCATTGTGTCTCTTCACAGCTGTAAAAACCCTAACTAATACAGTAGTAATTTGTTCCTGTCTGAGCTGATGACCTGAGCAGGTCTTGGGTGCTAGCTTCATACCCAGTCAAAACAGCACCCAGAGGAAGTGTGACTCCCAGGTACTATAAAATGTCCAAGATCATAGGTGAGGAGGCCACAAGATCTGTCCCAACATCAGAAGTAACTGGGACCAGCAGGATCCAGGGATACAGAACCCCCACAGGGCTAGAGGCATAGGTTCCTTCCAGTCTGACACAGTGAACTGAGCAGACCGTGGGTGCTAACTCTGTCACAACAGGATTTCAGGATCCCAGAGGCAGCTTGACTCCCAGTAGTTCTGATATACCCAGGATCTCAGGATTACAGGATCCCTGAATCACAGGATCACAGAATAAGCTGGACTCTGGGGAGTTCTGACACAACAAGGATCACAGGAAGGACAGGTTCCAGTCAGAGACAGTGAAGGCAGGTAGCACTAGAGATAACCAGATGGTAGGAGGCAAGCATAAGAACATAAGTAACAGGAACCAAGCTTACATGGCAATGTAAAAACCCAGTTCTCCCACCAGAGCAAGTCCTGGATACATCATCACACCAGAAAAACAAGATTTGAATTTAAAATCACATCTCATGATGCTGATAGAGGACTTTAAGAAGGACATAAACAACTACCTTAAAGAAATACAGGAGAACATGGATTAACAAGTAGAAGTCCTTAAAGAGGAAACACAAAAATCCCTTAAAGAATTACAGGAAAACACAACCAAACAGGTGAAGGAATTGAACAAGACCATCCAGGATCTAAAAATGAAAATAGAAACAATAAATAAATCACAAAGGAAGACAAACATGGAGATAGAAAACGTAGGAAAGAGATCAGGAGTCATAGATGCAAGCATCACCAACAGAATACAAGAGATAGAAGAGAGAATCTCAGATGCAGAATATACCTTAGAAAACATTGACACAACAAAGAAAATGCAAAATGCTCCTAACCCAAAACATCCAATAAATTCAGGACAAAACTAGAAGATGAAACCTAAGCATAATAGGTATAGAAGAGCAAAGATTCCCAATTTAAAGGACTGATAAATATCTTCAGCAAAATTATAGAAGAAAACTTACCTAACCTAAAGAAAGAGATGCCCATAAATATACAAGAAGCCAACAGTTGCTAATTGGGTAGTCCAGAATGCTGTCATGCTAGGTCCCTTTTTATGAGTGCTCAATAGCCCCAGTAATAGTAACAGACCTTGGGTCCTCCCCTTGAGCTGGAGCCCACTTTGAGCCTGTCCCTGGACCTTCTATTCCTCTGGCTTCTCTCCATTTCCATCCCTGTAATTCTTTCAGACAGAAACAATTATGGGTCAGAGTTGTGACTCTAGGATGGCCCCCCTTTGCTTCATTTGAAGCCCTGTCTTCCTGCTGGAAGTTCCCTCTCCCTTCTGTCAGGCATTTCCTCTAAGGTCTCTCTTTAGTTCTGTGAGTCTCTCACCTCCCAGGTGTCTGGTGCATTTTGGTGTGTCCCCCAACCTCCTATCTCCCTAGGTTGTCTGTTCCCATTCTATCTGCTGACCCTCAGGGCTTCAGTCCCTTTCTCTCCCCCAATGTCAGATCAGGTTTCCCTTTACCCCCTCTCCTCCCCTTCTCTCCCTTTTTCCCCTCTCCCCCTTCTCTCCCCAGCCCTGTCTACTTTTCCTCCCAGGTTTCCCCCTCCTCAGTTGTGATTCCTTTCTTCTCCCTCCCAAGTGGGGCACTTCAGCTTGTTGATTTTTGAGTTCTGTGGACTATATCTTGGGTATTCTTTACTTTGTGTGTGTGTGTGTGTGTGTGTGTGTGTGTGTGTGTGTGTGTGTGATTTCCACTGAGTCAGATGCAGATATTTGCACCCAACCACTGGACAGAAGCAGTTGACTCCTGCTGTTGAATTAGGGAAGGCTAAATGAAGCAACCCTGTAGGAGGACCAGCAATTTCAATTAATCTGGACCCCTGGGATCTCTCAAACACTAGACCAGCAAAGAGGCAGTATACACCAGTTGATATGTGGCCTTTAGCACACATACACCAAAGGGCTGCCAAGTCTGTGTTCATTCAGAGATGATGCACTTTAACCCTCAAGAGACTGGAGAACCCAGGGTGTTAGGAGGTAAGGTGGTGTCTTAGTCAGGGTTTCTATTCCTGCACAAACATCATGACCAAGAAGCAAGTTGGGGAGGAAAGGGTTTATTGAGCTTACACTTCCACATTGCAGTTCATCACTAAAGGAAGTCAGGACTGGAACTCAAGCAGGTCAGGAAGCAGGAGCTGATGCAGAGGCCATGGAGGGATGTTTCTTACTGGCTTGCTTCCCCTGGCTTGCTCAGCCTGCTCTCTTATAGAACCCAAGAGCACCAGCCCAAAAGTGGTACCACCCACAAGGGGCCCTCCCCACTTGATCACTAATTGAGAAAATGCCCCACAGCTGGATCTCATGGGGGCACTTCCCCAACTGAAGCTCCTTTCTTTATGATAACACCAGCATGTGTCAAGTTGACACACAAAACTGCCAGTAAAATTGACACCTTGTCAACTTGACACACAAACACATCACTATTAAGCCTCAACCCTTACTTTCTTATTCATCCCCAAGATCTAAATTACTTTAAAAGTCCCACAGTCTTTACATATTAAAAGTTCAATCACCTTAAAATGTCCAATATCTTTACATTCAAAGTCTTTTAAAAATTCAAAGTCTTTAAACTGTGGGCTCCACTAAAATACTTTCTTCCTTCAAGAGGGAAACAAATCAGGGCACAGTCACAATGGAAAGCAAAACTCAAACTCCAATGGTTCAATGTCTGGGATCCAACTCACAATATTCAGGGCTCCTCCAAGGACGTGGGTCACTTCTCTAGCTCTGCCCTTTGTAGCACACAGCTTGTCTTCTAGGCTCCAGCTGCCTGTACTCCACTGCTGCTGCTGTTCTTGGTGGTCATCTCATGGCCCTGGCATCTCCAAAACACTGCTGACTTCTACTGTAATTAGGCTTCACCAATAGCCTCTCATAGGCTCTCTTCATGGTGACAAGTCTCTGCTACTATGTATGATCCCTTCAAGTCCTGGGCCATCAATTGCAACTGAGGTTGCACCTTCACCAATGGCCTTTCATGGCGCCAAGAACCTCAGCTGCTCTTCATGACCCCTTCATGCCTTCAAAACCAGTACCCTCTGGGTGACTCTTACACAGTACCAAGTCCAGCCACAGCACAAAATAAAACTGTGGCTATCTCTGGAACACACTCTCTGTGCTCTCAGAGAACACTTCCAAGAAGATTTCATCTCAGTGATGCTGGTCTCTTCTTAATCACCGCTAATTTCTTAGCTCCAGCTAACCAGCATCAATAGTCCCAGTAACACAAAGGTTTGCTTTAGTGGTTCTGGTATCTTGTTACTCACAGCTGATTCTTCAGCCCCAGCTAACCAAAACCACAGAATCTTCACAATCAAAACATGGCCACTGTAAGAGTCTTTAATCTTCCCTCTGAAATTTCACAAGCCGGGCCTCCATCTTTTGCACTGTTCTTAACATTGTCTTCCAAGCGCCTACAGAACTTTCCATCGAGCTCTTAATATTCTAATGGCTTTTCTAGCTCAAAGTTCCAATGTCCTTCCACAGTCGTCCCCCAAACATGGTCAGGTTGTCAGAGGAATACCCCACTCCTGGTACCAATTTGTCTTAGTCAGGGTTTCTATTCCTGCACAAATATCATGACCAAGAAGCAAGTTGGAGAGGAAAGGGTTTATTCAGCTTACACTTCCACATTGCAGTTCATCACTAAAGGAAGTCAGGACTGGAACTCAAGCAGGTAAGGAAGCAGGAGCTGATGCAGAGGCCATGGAGGGATGTTCCTTACTGGCTTGCTTCCCCTGGCTTGCTCAGCCTGCTCTCTTATAGAACCCAAGAGCACCAGCCCAAAGGTGGTACCACCCACAAGGGGCCCTCCCCACCTGATCAGTAATTGAGAAAATGCCCCACAGTTGGATTTCATGGAGGCACTTCCCCAACTGAAGCTCCTTTCTTTGTGATAACTCTAGCCTATGTCAAGTTGACACACAAAACTAGCCAGTACAGGTGGGGTGGGTGGTAGGGACATCCATGTACAGACAGAGTGTGGGGAGGAGATAGGAGATCTGGAACAGTTGGAGGGTAGACAGGGGTTGGCAGAGTGGGAAATAAGGTATAAAGTGTATAAAAAATAATTAATAAAAATATTTATAAAAAAAAGAAGCCAACAGAACTCCAAATAGATTGGACCAGAAAATAAATTCTTCCTGTCACACAATAGTCAAAACATCAAATGCAAAAAACAAAGAAAGAATATTAAAATTAGTAAGGGAAACTGGTCAAGTGACATATAAAGGCAGACCTATCAGAATAACAACAGACTTCTCCCCAGAAACTATGAAAGCTAGAAGTTCCTGGGCAGATCTCATACAGACTCTAAGAGAACACAAATGTCAGCCCAGTCTACTATACCCAACAAAATTGTCAATTATCCTAGATGGAGAAACTAAGGTATTCCATGACAAAACCAAATTTACACAATATCTTTTCACAAATGCTGCTCTACAAAGGATAACACAAGGAAGGAAACTACTCCCTAGAAAAAGCAAGAAAGTTATCTTCTAACAAACCCAAAAGAAGATGGGCACACAATATAATTCCACCTCTAACAACAAAAATAACAGGAAGCAAAAATCACTTCTTTTAAATATGTCTTAACATCAATGAACTCAACTCCCCAATAAAATGGCATAGAGTAGTCTGGATATGTAAACAGGACCCAGCATTTTGCTGGATACAGGAAATGTACTTCAGTAACAAAGATAAACAATATCTCAGAGTAAAAGCTGGAAGAAAATTTCCAATCAAATGGTCCCAAGAATCAAGATAGAGTACCCTTTCTCAAATCAAATAAAATGGACTTTTGACCAAACATTATCAAAAAAGGTTAAGGAAGGACACATCATAATAATCAAAGGAAAAATTTACCAAAATGAACTCTCAGTTCTGAACATCTATCCTCCAAATGCAAGGGTACCCACATTCATAAAAAAATGCTAAAGCTCAAAGCACACATTGCACCTCACACAATAATAGTATGAGACTTCGATATCCAACTCTGAAGAATGCACAGATCATGGAAACAGAAACTAAACAGAGACACAGTGAAATTAACAAAAGTTATGAAACAAATGGATTTATCAGATGTTTAAAGTACATTTTATTCTAAAAGAAAAGAATGTATCTTCTTCTCAGCACATCATGGTACCTATTCCAAAAGCAGCCATATAATTGCTCACAAAACATTCCTCCAAAGATACAGGAAGAGTGAAATAATCCTGTGCATCCTATCAGATCACCATGGACTAAGGCTTGCCTTCATTAACAACAACAAAAAGAAAAGACTACATAAATATGAAAGCTGAAAAATGTTCTACTCAATGATAGCTTGGAAGAAATAAAGAAATTAAAGATTTCTTAGAATTCAATGAAAATGAAGGAACGTCTTGCCAAAACTTATGGGACACAATGAAAGCAGTGCTAAGAGGAAAACTCATAGCTCTGAGTGCCTCCCAAAAGAAACTGGTAGAGCATGCACAAGCACACATAAAAGGTCTAGAACAAAAAGAAGCAATTATACCCAAGAGGAGCAGAAGGCAGGAAATAATCAAACTCAGGACACAGTGACAGTAACCAAATTACTAAAATAAGAAATGAAGTAGGATACCTGGGTTCTTTCCAGCATCTGGCAATTATAAATAGGGCTGCTATGAACATAGTAGAGCATGTATCCTTATTACATGGTGGGGAATCCTCTGGATATATGCCCAGGAGTGGTATAGCAGGATCTTCTGGAAGTGAGGTGCTCAGTTTTCGGAGGAACCGCCAGACTGATTTCCAGAGTGGTTGTACCAATTTGCAACCCCACCAGCAGTGGAGGAGTGTTCCTCTTTCTCCACACCCTCTCCAACACCTGCTGTCTCCTGAATTTTTAATCTTAGCCATTCTGACTGGTGTAAGATGAAATCTTAGGGTTGTTTTGATTTGCATTTCCCTAATGACTAATGAAGTTGAGCATTTTTTAAGATGCTTCTCCGCCATCCGAAGTTCTTCAGGTGAGAATTCTTTGTTTAACTCTGTACCCCATTTTTTAATAGCCCTATTTATAATTGCCAGATGCTGGAAAGAACCCAGGTATCCCTCAACAGAAGAGTGGATGCAAAAAATGTGGTATATCTACACAATGGAGTACTATTCAGCCATTAGAAACAATGAATTCATGAAATTCTTAGGGAAATGGATGGAGCTAGAGAACATCATACTAAGTGAGGTAACCCAGGCTCAAAAGGTGAATCATGGTATGCACTCACTAATAAGTGGATATTAACCTAGAAAACTGGAATACCCAAAACATAATCCACACATCAAATGAGATATAAGAAGAAAGGAGGAGTGGCCCCTGGTTCTGGAAAGACTCAGTGAAACAGTACTCAGCAAAACCAGAACGGGGAAGTGGGAAGGGGTGGGAGGGAGGACAGGGGAAGAGAAGGGGGCTTATGGGACTTTTGGGGAGTGGGGGGGCTAGAAAAGGGGAAATCATTTGAAATGTAAATAAATTATATCGAATAAAAAAATTAGAAAAAAAAGAAATGAAGTAGGAGACTTAACAACAGAAACTAAGGAAGTTAAAAAAGTCATCAGACTCTACTAGAAAGGCCTAATCAGGATCAGTTAACCATCTAAAGAGTCCTATAACCCCTTTTCTTTTATTTTGTTTGTTTGTTTCTTTTTTTTTTTCCAGACAGGGTTTCTCTGTGTAGCCCTGGATGTCCTTAGAGCTCACTCTGTAGACCAGGCTGGCCTTGAACTCAGAAATCTGCCTGCCTTTGCCTCCCAAATGCTGGGATTAAAGGAATGCATCAATACCACCCAGCAAGAGTCCTATAACCCCTAAAGAAATAGAAGCAGTCATTAAAAGTGTCCTAACTAAAAAAAGCCAAGGACCAAATGGGTTTATTGCAGAATTCTTTCAGACCTTCAAAGAAGACCTAATACCCATAGTCTTCAAACTATTCCATAAAATAGAAACAGAAGAAACACTACTCAATTCATTCTATGAAGGCACATTTATGATTATATCTTAGCCACACAAAGACCCAACCAAGAATGAGAACTTCAGACCAATTTTACTTTATGACTATCAATGCAAAAATACTCAATAAAATTCTTGCAACCTATTTTCAAGAACTTATTGAAACAATCATTCACTAGGATCTAGCAAACTTCAACCCAGGCATGTAGGAATGGTTCAATATATGGAAATCCATTAACTTAATCCACTACATAAACAAACTCAAAGAAATAAACCACATGATTATTTCATTATATGTTGAAAAAGCATTTGACAAAATTCAACATTTCTTCATGTTAAATGTCTTGTAAAGATCAGGACTTTAAGGCCCACACCTAAACATAGTAAAAGCAATATACAGCAAACAAGTAGCCAACATAAAACTAAGTAGAGAGAAACTTGAAACAATACCACTAAAATCAGGGACTAGACAAGGCTGCCCACTCACTCACTATCTATTCAATATAGTACTTAAAGTTCTAGCTAGAGCGATTAGACAACAAAAAGAGGTCAAGGGATACAAATTGGAAGGGAAGAATCAAAATATCACTATTTGCAGATGATATGATAGTATACTTAAGTGACTCCAAAAATTCCACCAGAGAACTCCTAAAACTGATAAACAACTTCAGAAAAGTGGCTGGATATAAAATTAACTTAAACAAATCATGGGTCTTCCTATACATAAAGGATAAACAGGCTAGGATAGAAAGTAGGGAAACAACACCCTTTAAAATAGCCACAAACAATACAAAGTATCTTGGTGTGACTCTAATCAAACAAGTGAAAGATCTGTATGACAAGAACTTCAATTCTCTGAAGACAGAAATCAAAGATCTTGGAAAATGGAATGAACTCACATGCTCATTGATTGGCAGCAGTATTATAGTAAAAATGGCCATCTTGCCAAAAGCAATCTACAGATTCAGTGCAATCCCCATCAAAATTCCAACTCAAGTATGCATAGAGTTAGAAAGAGCAATTTGCAAATTCGTTTGGAATAACAAAAAACAAACCATGATAGCAAAAACTATTCTCAATAATAAAAGAACTTCTGGGGAATCACCATCCTTGACTGCAACCCATATTACAGAGTAATAGTGATAACTGTATGGTATTTGTACAGAGACAGACAGGCAGATTAGTGGAATAGAACTGATGACCCAGAAATGAACACACACACCTATGGTCTCTTGATATTTGACAAAAGAGCTAAAACCATTCAGTGGATAAAAGACAGCATCTTCAACAATGGATGCTGGTTCAACTGGTGGTCAGAATATAGGATAATGCAAATCAATCCATTCTTGTCTCCTCATATAAAGCTCAAGTCCAAGTGGATCAAAGACCTCCACATAAAACCTTATACACTAAAACTAATAGAGGAGAAAGTGGGGAAGAGCCTCAAGCACATGGTCACAGGGGAAATTTTCCTGAACAGAACACCAGTTCCTTATTATCTAGGATCATGAATCCAGAAATGGAAACTCATAAAATTACAAAGCTTTTGGAAGTCAAAGGACACCATGAATAGGACAAAATGACAACCAACAAATTGGGAAAAGATCTTCACCAACCCTACATCTGATAAAGAGCTAATATCCAATATCCAAAGAATTCAAGATGTTAGATTCCAGAGAATAAAACAACCCTGTTAAAAATGGGGTACAGAGCTAAACAAAGAATTCTCAATTGAGGTATATTGAATGGTTGAGAAGCACCTAAAGAAATGTTCAACATCCTTAGTCATCAGGCAAATGAAAATCAAAACAACCCTGAAACTCTACCCCACTCCAGTCATAATGGCTAAGTTAAAACACTCAGGTGACAGCAGATGTCGGCAAGGATGTGGAGAAAGATGAATATTCCCCCATTGCTGCTGTGTTTGCAAGCTGGTACAATGACTTTGGAAATCAGTCAGGCAATTCCTCAGAAAAATGAACATAGTACTACCTGAGGAACCAGCTATATCACTCCTGGGCATATATTCACAGATGATGCTCCAACATGTAATAAGGACACATGCTCCACTATGTTCATAACAGCCTCATTTGTAAATGGCAGGAGGTGGAAAGAACCCAGATGCCCTTCAACAGAGGAATGGGTACAGAAAATGTGGTACATTTACATAATGAAATAATACTCATTTGTTAAAAAACAAGGACTTTATGAAATTCAGAGACAAATGGATGGAACTAGAAAATATCATCCTAAGTGAGGTAACCCAATCAAAAAAGAACACACGTGAAATCTAATCATTGATAAGTGGATATTAGTCCAGGATATAATTCACAGTTCACATGAAGCTCAAGAAGATGGAAGAACAAAGTGTGGGAGTATTGGTCCTCCTTAGCAGGGGGGACAAAATACTCATGGGAGGTGATACAGAAACTGAAGGAAAGGCCATACAGTGTCTGCTCCACTTTGGGAAACATCTCATATGCAGTTACCAAACCCAGGCACTATTATTGATCCCAAGAAGTGCATACTGACAGGAGCCTGATATAATTGTCTCCTGAGAGGTTCTGCCAGAGCCTTAAAAACACAGAGGTGGAAGCTCTCAGCCAACTATTGGACTGAGCACAGGGTCCCCAATAGAGGTGTTAGAGAAATAACTGAAGGAGCTTCATTAGTTTGCAAGCCCATAGGAAGAACAACAATATTAACCAACCAGACCCTGCAGAACTCCCAGAGTCTAAACCACCAACCAAGGAATACACATGGAAGCACCCGTTGCTCCTGCTATATATGTAGCAGAGGATGGCATTATTGGGTATCAATGAGAGGAGAGTCACTTCGTCCTGTGAAGGTTTGATGCCCCCCCCCCCAGCAGTGTATTGTGAGGGCAGGGAGGCACTAGTATATGGATGGGCTGGGAACATCCTCATTGAAACAGTGGAAGGGATGATGGGACAGGGGGCTTTTGGGGGAGGAAGAACTGGGAACGGTGATACCATATGAATGTAAATAAAATATCCAATAAAATATATTAAAACTTAAAAAATCTTGTCAATAAACTTTGCCAATATTGATATAGTTTTCCAACTATCTTTTTAGCCTAATGTATTTTGTAGATTTAACTTCAGTGTCTCAGATCTCCTTTTTGTTTTCTTTTGCTTTCCTCACATTTCACATACTTCTTAACATTGATTCTTTCAAGGAATGATATTGGACCCTCTACACATTGCCATATATTCCTTTGGTACCTTAATTTAGTTCAGGCTATAAATATCATATAGGTGCTGATGATATCCAATTTCTCCTGTTCATTCATCTCCTTTGGGCTCCATAATTGGTATTGTAGTAATATTCTACTTATAACTGTTTAAATGACAAGTAGAAGTTCCAATTTAAGATATTCAAAGCTCCAGATATTCTTTACCCAAATTACTCCTCTCTTATATTTACTTGCACAAAAAGGCGTGGTAAAATTCTACCAGATTCTTATGTAAGAAACATTGAGTTTCACTAGACTCTGCTTTTACATGACATATTAAATAAATTCTTGATATTGTTATGTTTATCTTTAAATTTATCAGCATCCTTTACCATTTCCCTGACTTCACTCCTTTTTCCTAGCTTATGCCATCTTTATCTACCATGGGAATTATTGCCAAAACCTTCTAACTAGCCTCTCTGTTCTCTCATACTCTTGTCCATAGTGCATGCAGAATATGATCCTTAGGATTGGAATGTGATCAGGTAAGGAGGGAGAGAAAAGAGAGAGATGAGGGACAGAATACAGAAGGAGATGCTTATTAATAAGACCCATTTGAGGGTCTTATGTATGTAAACCTAATACATTTAGAAGCTTCCTAAAGTATATACATATATTAAAGCAATCTAAGTGAAATGGCCAAATAATGGGACCTCCAATACCCTGAATGGGTTACATTTATTGAGTTTATGGCCAAAAAGATCCAAAGGTAACCCTCAACTGTAGGCTCCTCTATAGAAATGGATGGTAAGGACACATTGCTGAGAACACTTATACAACTCATTGAACATGGAAGTCAAGCTGGTTGCCACATAGAGCCTTCAGCCCTATGTTCTATTCTTTTGTTCAGGAATGTGCTCTGCATGCTACCAAAAGAGAAACATAAGCACCAAATCTGCCACAAATCTTATGATGTACAGCCATCCTCCACCTGCAAGATCTGCTAGTACAATGTTTCCATAAAGCTTGTGGAAGTAACCAATCAATATCTGATTTGATTTGAGGCTCTCTCTATGAAAGGGAACTCAAACACTATAATACTAAGACAACCAAGAAGATGAGATTAGATAGCACAGAGACCTGGAGTAAAACTAAATAGCAAAAGAACATAGCAATAACATTACTCCTATTGACACCCTGCTATACTTAAGAGTATAGCAGATGAATGCCTTGCAGAGCCATCATCAGAGAAGCTTCTTTTGGCAGCAGATGGGAACAAATACATAGACCCACAGCCAGACAATGCAAAGAGTGAGATATCTTGGGACACTCAGTTCTAAATGGAATGTCTCCATTAAATCCTCCCCCTGCCTCCGTGGGCTCAGGGAAAACTGCAGAAAAGAGATAGAAAAGTTTAAAGAACCAGAGGGGATAGAAGACTCCAGAAACCCAAACAAACAAACAAATGAACTCAGAGAAACTGAGACAGAATACACAGAGCCTGAAAAGGTCTGTTCCAGATGGAGCTCTATAGTTGAGAGGAGAAATGTAAACATATCCCCATCCCTAACTCAGAAATTATTTCCAATTGATAACTGCTTGCAAATAAAATTTTAGTTTTCTCACTGGGGAAACAAACTACTCTTAAAGGTAGCTGCATGTCCATTTGTCGATAGAAGATGAACTCAGTGGCATCTTTGGAAATTCCTTGTCTCATAGCACTGTATCTGATTATTTCTTATTAGAGTTTGTTTTAATTTTTTATATTATATACTTCATTTTCTTTCTATCTTTATACCACCAGAGGTAAAAAAAAATATATGTTTGTGTTTATATTATAGCTTCTAGTTTATTGTTTTTATGGTATTTCTGAGTTTGTGAATGAGTGGGTCTCTGTGTCTATATCTGTTCTTTGTGCCTTATCTTGAGCTCTTTTTATTTCTACTTGTTTTGTCCTATTCTGATGTGTTGGCTTTTGTTTTATATTATTTTATTATTTTACTATTATCTTTTAGAACCTATTTGTTTTCTAATGGGAGATATAAAGGGGATGGAACCAGATAGGAGTGAAGGTTGAGAGAACCTGGGAGGAATAGAGGGAGGTCAAACAGTAATCAGGATGTATCATATAAAGGTCAGCCATGAGCAGCAATTAAATGATGCACAGTAAGCTTAAAAAATAAGGCATTAGGATGCTATGTACTCTAATAGCATGAGGCAGGAGAAATACAGGTGAAGGTTACCAGTTTTCTCCACACTAGTGAAATTTCTAATATACAAAACCCCAATCGTAACAATCCAGAAGTAAAGATAAAGCCTGAATGTCATAACCTGTGAGAAATTAATTAGTTGGGATAAAAATGAATGTTCTTAAATTCTATACTTAGAAATTTGAAGTTTAAGGTCATTGATAAATGCTGACATGTTTTAAGAGAATCATGAAAGGAACTTTCAGACTGTCTAAAAGGACATTTTCATGGAAAGAAAGAATGTTAACTTGGGAATATTTCAAAAATTTGTGTAAGCAGTGAATATTAAGTAAAGCATTGTGTTTACGCTGGGAGGAGTAATTGACTTGTTAGCAAATATTGATAGTGAGTTATTACAGATGGTAAAGATCAGAGTGTCCCATATACCTTAGGAGATAGAAGAGATGGTAACATCTATTTTAGGTAAGTACAAAGAGGTGCAGATATACAGGTGAAAACATTTTCGTTGTTACACAGAAATATTGACTCTGTGTCTCACAGATCGAGTAGTCCATCTAGCAATTGGAAAAGTAATCTCATATGTCAGAGTTACTGCAGGATATTTAGAGATTGCTGTATTTATATATTAGTAAACAAAGTAATACTGAAGAAAAAAGAGAGAAAGGGAGAGGAAGAATATGAATAAAATTTGCTATATAAAGATTGTTTAGTACTATTGTTCTCATTATAGTATTTTGATAATGTGCTATTGTCTTATTCTTCTCAAAACCAGGATTAAAGAAATGTGTCACCAATGACTATATCATTATTTTAAAATGCTAGCTTCCTGTGTAGTTATGATGAGATGGATATATTACTCTGAAAACTGTTCTGTGATGTGATTAGGACACATCATGTTAAGAATATGCACTGCTTAACTTCACTGACAAATTATTGTAGTCTTAAAATGTTATCCATTATGATTTAAGGTTCAAAATCAACCTATATATTTTTGTGTTAAGATTTATGTAAATAATTTCATTTCCTAAATACTAACTCTAAGTATCTTAGCTATTCTAATTCTCAGGAAAACTTCAGTATCTGTCTGATGGAAGAAGAAGGGGAGACACAGAAAGCAATGACTGCCCATTAAATTTGAAACAATTAAACAAGCAAGATTGGGCTCAGTATCTGGTTTTGGTCATTTTCCAACTTGCTTTCAGTAACATTCATCACTCAAATATAGTACATAATTCCTGTAACAAGAACAATGCCATTTTCTGAAGTTATCCTGAAAGTCAAATGCAAAACTGGGTTATAAACTTGACCCAGATTTTATTTTCATCAGTATGCGATGTTCATAAGTAACTGGACATCACAGGACATAAGCAACCATTCAAATATATTGTGTAGCATTTAATAGCTTAGCCCTCTAGAATGTAGTTTAATGAAAAAATGGGACTGATATACTGTTAAGCCTTTGTATATCACAGAATATTTAGAACAATATGAGTATTTAATAAGCACCCATGAATGAATGAATTTAATGTTATTTGACTTTCCAGTCATTGAATTTTTATTTTAAAAGATGAAATATACAAAATTAAGTACAATACTAAATGACATTTATAAACAATGTTGTTTTGAATGACAAATATCAATCACACAAAGTAGAAAATTTTGAAAGATAAATGAGATGAACATTCAGTGTCCTATATTCTCTTTATTTTATATTTAAATATACACAGAAAATAAAGTCAAATAAAAGAAAGCAAAAACCTTGAAAATTATTTTTAACCTATCTTTACCTATATTCTGAAACTTTCTAATTGAAGTGTAAATTATTTTTCTAATATAATATGATGAATTTCTTACCTATCAGCTGTACTACTACTGTATAGCAGATATATTATACCACTGTAAATCAGATATATTTAGTGTGGGGGCTTAGATACTCAGAATTTTTCATTATTGAATACTGTAATTATTTTTAGGTAATCTGTAGATAAAATGAGATGAAATAATACCATTCTACCAAGCTGCACATATGCTACATTTGTGTGGGGAGGCCTAGGTCTAGCCCATGTATGTTCTTTGGTTGGTTGTTCAGATTTCTGGGAGCCACAAGGGTCCAGGTTAGTTGACTCTGTTGGTCTTCCTGTGCAGTTGCTATCCCCTTCAGGGCTGCAATTCTTCCTCCTATTCTTCCATATGAGTCCCCAAGCCCAAGCCACTGTTTGGCTGTGGGTGTCTGCATCTGTTTGTCAGTTGGTGGGTGGAACCTCTCACAGGACAGTTATGCTAGTCTGCAAGCATAACAGAGTATAATTAATAGTGTCAAGGACTGGTAATTATCCATGGGATGAGACTCAAGTTGGACCAGTTATTGGTTGGCCATTCCCTCTGCCTCTGCTCCATCTCTAAACCCTGTATTTCTTGTAGACAAGGTGAGCTTGAGGTCAAAAGTCTTGTAGGTGGGCTGGCCAGATCAGGTAGCCTCCCTAGACTCCATATCCTCAGTGCTATAAGTCACAGCTAAGGACACCCCCATTGATTCTTGGGTGCCTCCTTTTTCCCAGATCTCTGTCTTTCCTTGAAGATGCTTCCTACCCACCCACCCCCAGTTGCTGATTTCCATTCATTCTCATGGGTATCCAGCCATACCCCTGCCTCTCCCCACACCCAACACCGAATTCTCCCACTCCCTTCCTGATCCTCTCTCCCACCTAGCTTCCTCCTTCCATCGGCCTTCCATGATCATTCTATTTCTGTTTCCAAGAGAAGCATCCTTGCTTGTGCCTTCCTTCCTGTCAAGCCTCTTTGGGTCTGTGGAGTATAACATGGGGATCCTGTATTTTATAGCTAATATCCATTTATAAATGAATATAAATATAAATATATACATATGAACACATGCATATATATTTGTATATGCACTTATAAACAAATTTAAATAATGTATATTTATGTATTTTAATATAAATTTATATAGCTTATAGCTTATATTTATACAGATGTTTAAATAGATAGTTTCATATGGTTGAGCACTCAAGATGCTTATTCATAGCACTTTGAAGAGTAATGATCTCTGCATTAACCACTCCCCACTGTAATAAAAAAGCTTCTCTGGCTAAAGCTGAAAGCAGCACAAATCTATGGATATAAGCATAAATATTTAGAAGGCAGTTTGGCAATATGACCATTTATATAAACATCAATAGTGTCTCCCTTGGGGATTATGGTTTCTACAGCCATGGTTTTTGTACATGTTTACAATACCAAGCATAAATTCCTTCCTATGAACTAGGCATCCAATAAAAGCCAGGATAGTAATATGTTACCCATATAGACACAGACACAGACACAGGCACAGGCACAGGCACAGGCACAGGCACAGGCACAGGCACAGACACAGGTATAGACATAGACATAGATATAGAAATATAGATATACACATAGACATAAATAAAGATATATAGATAATGATATAGATATAGATACAGAGAGAGAGAGAGAGAGAGAGAGAGAGAGAGAGAGAGAGAGAGAGAGAGAGAGAAATAATCATGATACAATTGTACCAGTGAGTGTATCCTGCCTAGCAGAAAGAATGATATTTTAGTATGCAGTGTCCAATGCTGAGTAAGATAAGACTTCTGACATTTTTCATCCCCAGCATCCTGCATAGCACCTGTGAAACCTACTTATCAAGGAAGGTTTATTGATGCATTCAAGACTTATTTCTATGTGCCCAGTAACCAAAGTATGTATCATTATAATAGCATATTGTCATCTAATTAAATGCTACCATTTTCTGTGCTTCTAGTGTCTTCTAACAAGTAACCTGTAAGAAGTTAACCCATATCTCACAGTGAGATTTTGATATAACCATGGTCTTGTGGCACCATCATTATTCACTAATTTGTGTGACTTTTTCCAATTCCCTCATCCCCCAAGACACTCTCACAGTAGTAGTTTCATGAGACTTCTTCATACATCTTCAATTTGGACTTCCCATTTCATATCTCCCCTTTCCCCTAATTTCCTCTCCTAATCCTAGTTATGCATCTTTATTTCCTTTTCTCAGTAATGATCCCTTATATATTCCTAGCTTCTACATACTTGTTATTTGGAAACTGCACTATGAATAAGTTTGGCTGGTTCCACAAATTTATCTGTAAAGTTTCTGAATGCATTTTTCTTTACAAAGGACTAACATTAGATTATGCCTACAATAAGCATTTTTATTATTCATCTGTCAGTTGGGGGATATCTAGGTCAAGTCCATTTCCTAAGTATTGTGAATAGAGCATTAATGAATATGAATATGCAAGTATCTCTGTAGTAAAATGGAAAACTCTCTAAGCATAGGCTGAGGATTTGTATAACTGTGTCATGGGAGATCTATTTCTAAGGTGTTTTTTTGAGAAATCTGCAGACTGCATCCCAGAATATATTTACTAGTTAAAGTCCCACGTATGGTATGTAAAAAGCCTCCATTTTCTTCACTCATTATATCATTTGCTTTTATTTATAATCCCAATTACAGTAATTCTGAATTGAATATAGTTTGATTAGTATATTTCTTTTATGCGATTAGTGTAGTTTCATTCTGTTTTTATTCCATAACTAAGGATGTCGATTGAACATGTGTTTACTATCCATTTGTATTCCTTCTTTTGAGAACATTCTGCTAAATTCCATATCTGATCCTAAAAATTGCATTGTTTCTTTTCTTAGGGTCTAGGATTTTCAGTTCCTTTTATATTTTGGACATTAATCCTCTGTAAAGATGAATATCGTGCAGAGATTTTCTCTCATTCTGTGGGCTACCACTTGATACCATCCTTTTCTTTACAGAAATCTTTTAGTTTCAGGAGTTCCTATCTGTCAGTTGATGGTCTTATTTCCTGAATTTCCAGAGTCCTATTTACAAAGTCTTTACTTATGCCTGTAAATCAAATTATACTCCTGATTTTCCTATCTGCTAGCAGTTTCATGGTTCCAGTTATCCATCTATCTTTGAAATGAATATAACCTGGCCATGATGCAAGATCTTTTTGATATGGCCTTTGGTTCAGTTTGTCACTATTTTATAGAGAATGTATGCAATTTTGCTTGAGAGTAAGATTGGTATCAAGCTTTCTTTCCTGTTATATCTTTATCTGGTTTGATATCAGGGCAATAGTAATTTTAAAAGAGAAACCTTAGAAGCTTTACTTTCCTCTTTTATGGAATAATTTCAAAAGTTTAATTTCTGCTGCCCAAACCCTAATTGGTGTGTATATATCTACTGGAACATGATCAACGTATAGGTGGTCACATCCTTAAAGAAAACATACACACTCTCTCTCCCCTCTCTTTATCCTCTCTCCTCTCTCTTCTCTGTCTCCTCTCTCTCTCCTCTCTCTTCTCTCTTCTCTCTGGCTTCTCTTTCTTTTCTCTTTCTCCTCTCCCTCTCTCCTGTCTCTCCCCCCTCTCTCCTCTCTCTTCTCTCTCTCTCTGTCTCTCTCTGTCTCTGTCTCCTCTCTCTCTCCTCTCTCTCTGTCTCTCTCTGTGTCTGTGTCTCTGTCTCTGTCTCTGTCTCTCTCTGTCTCTGTCTCTCTCTCTCTCTCTCTCTCTCTCTCTCTCTCTCTCTCTCTCTCTCAGAAGTCAGCAATTGCCAGTATTTCATCTGTTCGGGAAGTGACCTCATGACCCCTCCCCCTTCCTGGTGGTTTGAATGAGATGTATATCATAGTCTCAGGCATTTGGATTCTTGGTCCCAAATAGATGACACTGTTTGGGAGATTTAGGAGGTGTGCTCTTGTTGGATAACATATGCTACCAGAGGTGAGTTTTGAGCGCTTAAGACTCATGCCATTTTTAGTTTACTTTCCTTGTTTTGTGCTTACAGTTCAAGATGTGAGTGCAAAGCTTCCTGTTCCTGTCTTTAGACTCCATTAATCTTAAAGCTAAAGATGTAATAAAGATAATCCCACACATACGTAGCAAATATGCAGCTTTGTTTTCATATGTGTCCCAAACAACTGGCAGGGGTACTATCCCAAAATCTGTTGCCTGTGTGTGGGATATGTTCTTCTAGTTGGGCTGCCTTGTCTAGTCTCAGTGGGATAGGAGTGCCTAGCCCCGCCATCTTGAAGTGCCAGGGTAGAGGAATATGCAGGGATAAGGGGGCACCTGCTCAGAGGAGAAGCAGAGGGGAGATGGGGGAAAAATTGTGTGGAGGAGTGACCAGGAAAGGGCAGTGAGTAGGATATAAAGTGACTAAGTAAAGAAAAAAATGAAAAAAAAAAAAAGATAACATACTTCTGTTCTTCTAGTTGTGTTGCCTTGTCTGACCTAAGTGGGGAAGGATGTGCCTACCCTTGCAGAGACTTAATGTGTCAGGATGCAAAGATATCCAAGGGGTGTCTTCTCAGAGAAGAGAGGTGGGGGACATTTTCGGAGGGGGTGACTGGTAGGAATGGCTGTGAGTGGGATATAAGGTGAATAAACAAAAATAAAATGAAAGCAAATGGTTAACCATATTCCAAAGGTTATCCTGCTTTGTTGTATTGACCATATGGTAATTAGTTTAACTTAGATACTGAATTAGTCTTAGATATTAGGCTCAGAATAAACTTCTTATTTGTTAAGGTGAGTTGGTGCTTTTACTCTGACAGGAGATTGTATGACAAATATCAACCTGTTATGGAGCAGTGGGATAAATTCTTGGCATGATAAAATTATTTATAAGATTTTCATGGTTATGAAATAAGAGTGGCAGTAGGAGTCAGAGATTTATTGGACTGTAGTCAGTCAGCTTTGAGAAAGGATCATTATGGACAGAATATAATGATATCCAGTTCTTGTTTAAATTTATGGTTAAGTCAGAGTTCAGGAACCCGTGGGAAAGAGAGAAATTTAACTAAAATTTGTTCAAATCAAGATAATAGTCATTTTGTTTTTATCAGTAGGACAAACAGTTCCTCTAATTAACTACTTGCAAGATGATGAATGGGAATGGAACAGACCTGTGATTGTCCTTGTCATACGTAAACGATGTTACTTGTTATAAGCTTCTTGACAGAGCAATTTTTGGTAGGGTTTCTGTGAATGTAACAGTGTCCTCAGGCTGACTTTGTTCAGATTAAGTTCAATTGCAGGTTTTATGTTAGTCATGTTAGCAGTTATGTTTGTTTAATGTTTCCTTAGCTTTTGGATGACTGAGGCTCCATACATGTAGTATCTGTTATCAATTGGATATATTTTTAAATACATTTAATTTTATGTATATATGTATATTGCCTATATTCATTTATGCATACCACATGCATCCTTGATACCCATGAAGGCCACAATAGGGAATAAGACCCACTGGAACTGGAGTTACAGATGCTAGCACCTTCTTAGGCTCTCTTTAAGAACAGCAAGTACTTCTATGTGCCTTTGTATCTGTAAGACTCTGGCAGGGCCCCTTCAGAGGCAACCATAACAGGCTCCTTTTGGGATGCACTTCTTGTCATCCATAGTAGTTTCAGGGTCTGGTGATTGTTTATAGAATGAATCCCCAGGTAGAAATGTCTCTCGGTGGCCTTTCCTTCAATCACTGTTCCATACTTTGTCTCCATAGTTATTCCTGTGATTACTTTGTTCCCTTTCTCAGAGAATCCAAAGAATCCCCACTTTGATCTTCCTTCTTGAGCTTCCTGTGCTCTCTGAATTGTATCTTGTTTATTTTGAGTTTTTGGGCTAATATCCACTTATCAGTGAGTACATACTGTGTGTGTTCTTTTGTGACTGGGTTACCTCACTCAGGATGACACTTTCTAGTTCCATCCATTTGCCTAAGAATTTCATGAATTTTGTTTTTAATAGCTGAATAGCAGTCAAACTTTGGACTGAGTGTGGGGTTCCCAATGGAGGAGTTGGAGGGCAGACTGGAGGAGCTTGGGGATTTTGCAACCCCATGGGAAGAATGATGATGCTGGCCAACCAGATGCCCTGGGGCTCCCAGGGACTATGCCATCAACCAAGGGGCACACATGGTTCCAGCCAAAAGAGTGGCAGAGGAATGCCTTGTCAGGCATCAGTGGGAGGAGAGGTCCTAGGTCATATGAAGGCTCAATAGATGCCCCAAAGTCAGGAAATTTGGGAAGGGGGCTTTGTGGGAGTGGGTTGGGTGGAGGAACAAATTCTTTTAGGCAAGGGGTGGGAGGACTGGTTGGGGGTTTTCTGGGAGGGGGGAAACTGGCAAGGGGTATAACATTTGAAATGTAAATGAAGAATATATTCAATTAAAAAAAAAAAAGAACAGCAAGTACTCTTAAATACTAAGCCATCTCTCTAGATCTTGGACATGATTTTTACACACCAAATTTTATATTTAAATTTTGACACTTTAATGGAAACATGCTTAGAGAAAATGGGATATAAGAAGTGATGTTTAGGTAATAAGATAGAGATTTCATGTAAATGACTCTTTGATCTGTTCTTTCCCATATTCATTTGTCCTTTTGATAGAATCAGTGCAGCATGAGATCTTTACCAGAAGATGAGTATACACTACTGTCATGTGTTTTTGACACTCTTTTTATAAGTCAAAATATACCTTGTTCCTTTAGAAAATACCTAAACTCAGATATTTTGTTACAGCAATGGTGTGAACTATGGCAACTTTTATTGGGTCCTCTAAAAATATTTTAAGTAGAGTCTGCATGTTGTTGCTCTTTCAAATGTAATCAACTGTTATTTGATTAAGGCACAGTGTTATGAAAGTAGCTGAGAGAATATTTGATAAAAGGAAGTGACTCAGTAGAAGTGGAAAAAATAGGCATAGGTTGATAGGGTTGAATATAATATACATATATGGACATGTTTATTTTTTAGTTTGTTTCAGAAATGTAGCCTTTAGAAGAAATTTTATTTATTTATTTATTTGTTTGTTTGTTTATTTATTTATTTATTTATTTATTGTTTTTTCTCCATATACTGGTCTTTTCCTGAGTCTGATAAGAGTACAGCAAAGTACTTTTCATTTTACAGTAGGTCTATATTGCAGTTCATTTCATGAACCATTGGCTGCCAAGGTATTTTTTGATAGCTTCTTTTAAAATTATAATTACATCATATCACTCTTCCCAGTTTTTACTCCAAACCCTGCCACATATCACTTGCTCTCTTTCAAATTCCTTGCCTTTGTTTCCATTAATGGTTATTTTAATGAGTATATGTGCATACACATATATTTCTATAGAATATACACACAGCCTACTCACTCTGTATAATAGTACTTGTGTGTATATGTTTCCAGGACTGATGATTTGGTGTTGTAAAAACAATTGGTGAGTTTCTCTGGGAAAAATAATTTCTCCCACTCTCAGCATTCTGTAGTTGACATTAGTTGGTTGTATAGAGTAGGGGCCCATGGTCTTTTGTCCACTTCAACATGTCTACTGTCATGAGTATAGTTTCTGACAATACTAGGAGACAGAACCTAACAATAAACTCTCTGATCCTTTGGCTGTTACAGTCTTTCCACTCCCACTACTGCAATATTCCCTAAGCCTTAGATGCATGGATTTTTTTGTAGATGCATCTTGAGACTGAGCCTCCAGCTTTGAATTTTGATTGATAGTAGCTTTCTGTAATGGTCTTCATCTGTTGCAAAGAGAGGTTTCCTTGATAAAGTGTGAGGACTATACATATCTGTGGGTATAAGGATAAATATGAGAATATTGTTAGGGGTTATGCTGCTTTGTTTATTTGTTGTTCAAGATAGGTTTTCCAGGTATACCCTTAGCCATGCTAGAATGCACAATGTTAACCAGGCTTGCCTTGGACACTTGAGTGCTGGGATAAGAGGTATGTGACACTGTGCCCACCTCAGAATTGTCCTATTTTAATAAAGTGGTGATTATTGGCTATAGGTGCTTCTCCAAGATCCTAATTGGACTTGATATGCTCATTAAGAGGGAAATTATGCTTGGTTCAAGTAACTTAGACAAGTTCAGGATCTTGGACATTATCTTTAGTGAAATAGTATTCTATATGTTACTATAAGAGTTATAAATATCCTAAGTGAGGTTACCCAATTACAAAAGAATACACATGGTATGCACTCACTTGTAAGTGGATATTAGCCCAGATGCTCAGAATACCCAAGATACAATTCAAAGAACAAATGAAGCTCAAGAAGGAAGACCAAAGTGTAGATACTTTGATCCTTCTTGTAAGGGGAAACAAAATACACATGGGAGGAAATACAGAAACAAAGTGTGGGGTAGAGACTGAAGGAAAGGCCATCCAGAGACTACCCTACCTGGCGATCCATCCCATATATACTCACCAAACCCAGACACTATTGTGGTTGCCAACAAGTGCTTGCTGAGAGGAGCCTGATATAGATGTCTCCTGAGAGGCTCTGCTAGTACCTGACAAATACAGAGGGACAGAGCACAAGGTCCCCAATGGAGGAGCTAGAGAAAGGACCAAAGGAGCTAAAGGAGCTTTCAGCCGCATAGGAGGAAAAGCATTATGAACGAATCAGTAACCCCAGAGCTCCCAGGGTCTAAACTACCAACAGTACATGTGGTGGGACCCATGGTTGCAGCTGCATATGTAGCAGAGGATGGCTGTGTTGGACTTCAAAGGGAGGAGAGGCCCTTGGTCCTGAGAAGGCTTGATACTTCAGTATAAGGGATGCTAGGACAAGGAAGCAGGAATGGGTGGGTTGGTGAGCAGGGCAATGGGAGATGGAATAGGGGCTGTAAATAAAGAAAATATCTAATAAAAATTTAAAAAAATAAATGAACATTCAAAAAAGAGTTATAAATAATATCAGAATAAAGATTTCTGGAGAAAAGTTGAGTTTTCCTTTTGTACATGGATTTAATCCAATGAGCTAAAGGCTAGGATAGAAGAAAATGATGAATAAGAGAAATTCTGTTGCTTTTGACCTGTGACATATATTTTGAGTCTTTTGACATAGAACTTGCAGGTAAGCCTACTATTTCTGAGTCTTCAACTTGGCAGATTATAGATTGAAGACACTATCCTTATGGTGGTTGGATTGAAATTGGACCCTTAGTTTCCAGTTGGTTGAGTTATTAAGTGGAGGGGTAGTTAGAATTTGTGGCTTTCCAGGAGGAAGTATGTCAAAGTTGTCAGGCTAAGAGTGTGATCTCTTTTTCAAATTAATTAATTTGTTTATGCATTTTACACCAAAATATCAGGTCCCTTCCTCCCAGTATTTCCTTTCTCAGCTTTTCCCCTGTTCCTCCTCCCTTTCCCCTTTGAGAAGTTTGGGCCCTATACCTGGGTATTTCCCCACCCTGAACCTCAGCACACCAGTCACTGCAGGACTAGGAACATTGTCTTTCACAAGGTATCCCAGTAAGGGGAGTGGAATCCACAGGCAGGCAACAAATTTAGGGACCTATGTGAAGAAACTGCACATCTGCCACATATGTGTAGGAGGCCTAATTCCAGTCTCTGCTCATTCTCTTTTTGGTGGCTCAGTCTCAGTGAGCGCCAAGGGTCCAGGTTAGTTGACTCTGTTGGTCTTCCCATGGAATATCTATCCTCTTCAGTTTGGTCAATCCTTCCCCTGGCTCTTCCACAAAGTCAGCTAAACTCCATCTAGTATTTGACTCTGGTTTTCTGCATCTATTTCAATCAGCTGTAGGGTGGGGCCTCTCAAAGGACATACTTGGATCTTGTCTAAAAGAACACAGAGTATCATAAATCGTGTAAAGGATTTGTGCGTATCCATGGGATCGGTCTTAACTTGGGTCAGTTGTTATTTTGCCATTTCCCCAGTCTCTGTTCTATATTTCTCATTACACATCTTACAGGAAGGACACATTTTAGGTCAATGTTTTTTTGGGTGCATTGGTGTCCTTATACCTATACTTGGAGTACTGCCTGGCTACAAGAAATAGCTACTTGAGGATCCATATCTCCTCCTAAAAGGAGTTTCAGCTAGAGATACCCCATAGACACCTTGCCTCACCCCTACTCCATCTCACCACCCCCTGTCACATACTAGAGATGCCTCCCCTCTGCCCAACCCAAAGATTCCTATTCTCTCTCCCTTGCTCTTCTCACCTCATACCAGATTTCACCCATCCTTTTCCCAACCAGTCCCCTTCCTCCATCCATCTCTGATATTTATTTGTTGTCCCCTTCTGAGAAAGCTTCAAACAGCATTCCTTGGGCCTTTCTTGTTATTTGGGTTCTTTGGGTCTGTGGATTATAGCATTGTTATCCTGTATTTTATAGCTAAAATCTACTTAAAAGTGAGTGCATACGAATGTATGTCCTTTATTTTTCTTGGTTACCTCATTCAGGATGATATTATGCAGTTCTATGCAATTGCCTTCAAAATTCATGATGTCCTTGTTTTTAGTAGCTGAATTAGTAAATAAACCAAAAATTTCTTTGTCCATTCTTCAATTGAGGTGCATATAGGTTTTTTTTCCAGTTCCTTTTATGAACAAACCTGCTATGAGCATAGTTGAACAAGTGTCCTTGTGGTATGGTGGAGAATCTTTTGGGTATATGGCCAGGAGTGGTACATCTGGTCCTTCAGGTAAACCTATTCTCAATTTTCTGAGAAACTGCCAAATTGATTTTCAAGGTGGTTGTATAAGTTTGCACTCCCACTGGCAATGGAGGAATGTTCCCTTTGTTCCACTTCTCCTCTAGCATGTTGTTCCTTGAGTTTTGATCTTCGTTTTTTTGATGGGTGTGTGGTGGAACCTCAGTGTTGCTTTGATATGCATTTACCTTATGACTAAGGACTTTGAACATTTCTTTAAATATAATATTTCTTGTCCTTTACTGATTTTTCTGCTATGAATACTGTTTACCTCTGTACCAAAATTTTAAATTAAGTTAGATTTCTGGGATATACCTTCTTGAATATATATATATATATTCACACACACACTCATACACATATAGGTTATTAGTCTTCTGTCAGAAGTAGGGTTGGTGAAGAACTTTTCCCAAGCTATAGGCAGTTTCTCCTATTAATGTTGTTCTTAGACTTGCAGAAAATCTTCAGTTTCATGTGGTCCCATTTATTAATTGCTAATCTTAGTACCTGAGCCATTAGTATATTTTTCATGAAGTTTTCTCCTGTACCAGTAAGTTTAAGGCTATTTGCCAGGCTCTTCCTCACATTCTGTCCTATTAGATTTAGTGTGTATGGTTTTATGTTGAGGTCTTTGATCCACTTGCTCTTGAGTTTTGAGTTTTTTGCAGGTTGATAATTATGGATCTATTTTCATTTTTCTACATGAAGACTTCCAGTTAGACTAGTACCATTTGTTGAAGATACTCTGCCCTTTCCACTTGTATTTTGGCTTTTCTTTGTCAATAATTAAATGTCCATAGCTGTGTGTGTGTGTGTGTGTGTCTTTAATTCAATTCCATTGATCATCTTGTCTCTTTCTTTACCAATACCATGTAGTTTTTATTACTATTGCTCTGTAGTACACCTTGAAGTCAGGGATGATGCTCCCCATAGAAGTTCTTTTATTGTACATGATTATTTTAACTATTCTGTAATTTTTATTTTCCCATATGAAGTCAATAATATTTTTTCCAATGTCTGTAAAGAATCATGTTGGATTTTTGATGAGATTTCATTGACTCTGTAGATTGCTTTTGATAAGATCCCCATTTTTACTGTTAATACTACTGATCCACAAGTATGGGAGATCTTCTCATCTTTATATTTTATTTAATTTTTCATTAGAGACCTGAAGTTCTTGTCATTCATATCTTTCACTTGCTTGGTTAGAGTTACAACAAAATATGTCATATTATTTGTGGCTATTGTCTCCCTAATTTCTTTCTTAGCCCATTTAACATTTGTATGAAGGAGGACTACTGATTTCTTTTCGTTAATTTTATATCCAACCCCTTTGCTGAAGTTGTTTATTGGATGTAACAGATCTATGATAGAATTTTTGGGGATGTTTTATCATATCATTTATAAATAGTGATACTTTGACTTCTTCCTTTTCAGTCTGTTGTATTCCATAGCTGGCTGCAGCTATTACGAACTGGGTTGCTGGAACAGAAGCTGAGGGATAGATGGGAAGGGGTGAAAAGAAAGAAGGGCCAGGACAATGTTTCACTGATCGAGGCCAAAACTTTAATGTCAGTCAGACCTTTTAACAGTTTGGGCAAACCCTTCCCCCCAGACTCCAGGTTGAGTTCTGGTGGAAGTAGTCTAGCTTCTCCTGGAGGTTCTTGTATCCACTGCTCGGGCAGCTGGGTGGGTCACCTGCTTAATTCAGGAATTTTTAGACCTGGAGGAACAATGAGCTTAATCTTCACTGAGCTTCTCCACCTTAACCTACTTCCCTATTATGCCTTAACCTACTTCCCTATTATGTCCTAACAGCAGATTCCTGCCTGAAGCCAGGGATTGTCCTTGGCCAAGGTCAAGTTCCTACCTTGTGGACTTCCCAATATGGCTCTGTACACAGTCTGTATCTGTGTGAACTCCTTTAGTTGTTTTATTGCTCAAGCTAGGACTTCACAGATTATATTGAAGAGATAATGAGAGAGTAGACAGCCTTGTCTTGTTGACAGCTCTGATTTTAGTGAGACAGATTTAAGTTTCTCTCCATTTAATTTGGTGTTGGCTATTGGCTTGCTGTATAGTGGCTTTATTGTGTATAGGCATTCACCTTGAATTCCTGATCTTTCCAAGACTTTTAACATGTTGTGGTGTTGAATTTTGCTGAAAGCATTTTCAGCATCTAATGGGATGATCATGTGGATATTTCTTTCACTTTTTTTTTATATGGTGGATTACGTTTATAGATTTTTGTATATTGAACCACCTCTGAATCCTTTGGATGAAATCTACTTGATCATGGTGGATGATGTCTTCGATGTGTTCTTGAATTTTATTTGTTAGAATTTTACTGAGTATTTTTGTATCAATGTTCATAAAGAAAATCAATCTGAAGTTTTCTTTCTTTGTGGTTTGAGTATCAGGATGACTGTACCCTCATAGAATGAGTTTGGCAATATTTCTTCTGTTTTGATTTTGTGCATCGGTTTGAGGAATATTACTATTAACTTTGTCTTCAAGATCTGGTAGAATTCTGTGTAAAACCATCTGGCCCTGAGCTTTTATATGTTACGAGGCTTTTAATGACTCTTACTATTTCCTTAGGAGTTATAGGGCTGTTTAAATAGTTTATCTAATCTTGATTTAACTTTGGTAAGTGATATTTGTCTTGAAAACTCATCTATTTCATTAAGATTTTCCAATTTTTTGGAGTAAAGGCTTTTGAAGTAAGACTTAATGATGCCATTGAATTACTGTTTCTCTGCCTTTTAGTTGTTTGGCTAATTTTTTTTTCTCTCTTTTTGCTATTCTCAAAGAATCACCTCTCTGTTTCATTGATTCTTTATATTGTTCTCTTTTTTTTTCTCTAGTTGATTGATTTCAGCTATGATGACTATTTCCTGCCATTTACTCCTCTTGCGTGTGTTTGCTTCTTTTTGTCTCTAGAGCTTTCAGGTGTACTTTTAAATTGCTAGTAAAAGAAGAGGTCTTCTCTTCACTGGAATAAAAGGAATAGTGCTCTTAGTGTAAGACCCCATCCAGATAAGCTTCTAGCTCTTCAAAGAAAGCCGAAGGTGATTCTACTCCTTCAAAGGAACAGAATAAAAGAGCTGCTGTTAGTGTGAACCAAGTGGGCCAAGGTTCATCCTAAACTGGCAGCATAATTTGGCATTGCATGGTTCTGGCTTTAAAGGTATCCAAGAATAAAGAGGATATACATTCTTCCTCCACCCATCTAGAGAACTACTAGGTCCAGACAGCATGTTGCAGGGCAGTCCCTGAATGAGTGATCTTTATAGGCAGAAAGGCCCTGAGAGTCACAGTGTATACATCTAGATTTGAAGATGGAATAGTCATGGAATATCTTTCAAGGAGAGCTGCAAACAGAAAATGGATTCAGTATAAATAAGACATATATATTTTAGGCAGCAAAGGAGAAAAGGTAGATCTATAAAGGCCTCTAAATTTAAAGCCCCAGACATGGATTTTAGAGCAGCAGTTCTCAACCTGTGGGTCAAAAGAAACTTTCATAGGGGTCAACTAAGACCATAAGAAAAAAAGTCATTTACATTATGATTATAAAAGCAGCAAAACTACACTTATGAAATAGCAAAAAAATAGTAATTATGTGGGTGGGGTTCATTATAATACAAGGGACTGTATTAAAGCATCACAGCATCAGGAAGGTTGAGAACCACTATTATAGGACTTCAATTGCCTTGCTCAGTATTTGTCTTGCTTTGGTTAGTTTTTTCCTCACTGTGTTTTCACTTTTTCCTTTTGGAATGGAAATGAATAGGGTCTGTCACTATACTGTAATTTCCCTTTTGAATTTGCAGGAGTTTACTGTTAAGAGATAGCATTTAGTCTCAGGAAAGACTTAGTACTTTTAAACAGTGTTGATACTTATAAAGCCTATGAGACTGTATTAGTTTGGCTTCTCTAGAGTCACAGGACATATGGGCAGTCTCTATATAGTTAGGGAGTTTGTCGATAACTTACAGTCTATAGTCCAACTCCCCAACAATGGTCAGCAGCAGCTGTAGATGGAAGTCCAAGGATCTAGCAGTTTCTCAGTCCCACGAGGCAAGCAGGCAAGGAAAAGTGAGAGACAATTTTCCTTCTTCCAATGTCCTTATATATCTCCAGCAGAGGGTGTAGCCCAGATTAAAGGCTGTAGGTCTCCAACAGAGGGTGTGGCCCAGATTATTGGCATGTGGGTCTCCAGCAGAGGGTGTGGCCCAGATTAAAGGCGTTTGCATCCATGCCTTTAATCCCAAATGATCTTGAACTCAGAGATCTCCTTGTCTTAGCCACTATGCTTCAAGATCTCCATACCAAGATCCAGGTCAGAAACGTATATCTCTGAGCCTCCAAATTAGGATCATAGGTGAGCCTTCCAATTCTATACTGCAGTTCATTCCAGATATAGTCAAGTTGACAACCAGGAATAGCCACTACAATCCACCCCTTGTCAACTTGACACAAATAATATCTCATGTCCACATGAAACAATAACAAGATTCTGAATACACCTAACATGATATAACTATTCCTCGTACAATCGCAAATGCATTTGTAAATTTACAATGGGGAAATGTCCCTTTGGAACATTCTTTTAGTGTTTCAATACCAATTGATGTTAAAGGGATTGGAAGAAAGACAAATGTATCTTTAACAAAATAAGATAGAAGCATTCATATTACTTATAATCCTTGTTTTTGCAACTGGTTACGTGGCCTTAGTTGGTATTTATAACTACCTTCCTCTGCTACCCATTCTGTATTTCCTTCACCTTCGGCAAGCACCTCAGCAGGTCTTGGCTCTTTTCCTGGAGGATTGACCCATACCTTCTTCATTCCTGATGGGTCTGTGTCCTTTGTCATCCTGCTTGGTTTAGGCTGTTGTAGTTTCCCATTGACTTTAATCACAGGACATGGTAGTACTAAGAGACGCCCTAGGGAATCTCCTGCACACCAGACATAATCCTGCTTACCTCCATTGTGGAGAGGCAATCCAATTTACCCATGGTAATCTGGATCTATCACCCCTCCTAACACTGTTATTCCTTTCTTAGCCTGTTGGTTTAAGGGCATTAGAAGACCAAAATGGCCAGGGGGAAGTCTGAGCTTCCAGTTCAATGGAATGTTTGTTGTGGCTCCTGGTAGGAGCACTCCCCCGTCTGGAACCAAAACGTCTAGGCCAGCAGAACCTAAAGTTGTGGGGACAGGAAGCAAAAATTTTCCTAGAGGGTCACTAAGAGTGATAGTGAGTGGAACTATTCCCTTTTCCACCCCTTGATTCCTGGACCCATGGATCCTGGCTATGGGAGAAACTGTACCATATATTGAACGCTGATTCAAAGCATATACTGCCTTCTGAAGAACTCTGCCCCAGCCCTCCATGCTGCTGCCACCTCATTGGCGCCGTAACTGTGTCTTCAAAAGGACATTCCATTTTTCTATCAGACCAGCTGCTTCAGGATGATGGGGAACATGGTAAGACCAGTGAATTCCATAATCATGGGCCCACTGTCGCACTTCTCTGGCTGTGAAATGAGTTCCTTGGTCAGAAGCAATACTGTGTGGAATACCATGACGATAGATAAGGCATTCTGTGAGTCCACGGATGGTGTTTTTGGCAGAAGCATTACGTACAGGAGAGGCAAATCCATAACCAGAATAAGTATCTACTCCAGTAAGAACAAAACCGCTGTCCTTTCCACGGAGGATGTGGTCCAATATAGTCAACCTGCCACCAGGTTGCTGGTTGGTCACCTTGAGGAATGGTGCCATATCTGGGGCTCAGTGTTGGTTTCTGCTGTTGGCAGATCTGGCATTCAGCAGCAGTTGTATTCCAGATATAGTCAAGTTGACAACTAGGAATAGCCACTACAGAGGTCTTTTGAAATTGGACTAAATGGTGTTTTTTTATGCTTTATGTTTTGTTTTGTTTTTTCATTGTAGTGTGGCCACAAGACTATGGATTCCAAGGGTTGGAATTTGATTGTGAATGTCCTCCGTAGGCTCAGTGGATGATGTTTAGATGTTTCAGCCTTGCTGAAGGTTATGCATTACTAGAAACTGCTCTGGGAGTTTAAATCTATAGGCTATTTCCAGCTCCCTCTCTTTCTTTTGTGTTTTCGATTCAAGGAGTGAGCTTTCAGCTCTATTTCTACCATGATGCTTATGACTTCTTGGTACACCTCTTTTCTGCTATCTTGTTCCACAAGTCAAAATAACCTTTCTCTTCCTCAGGTTGTAATAGTCATAGTATTTTATTACAGCAACAGAAAAGTAACTAATCTAATCTTAATATTCATGGCATTGACTGTGAATGGAATCATATCATTAGCTCATATTAGATCTCCCCCTTCTTGATTGGAGAAGTTGATATAACTGAGTCTTTATGATTATATAAAGAGATTCTTGATAATCAATCTTTCTCTATATAGTCAATTCATAGGCATTATTTCTCTTCATAACCACAGTAAAAGAATAAATTTGGCTATTTCAGGACGGATACTTTTCTATTCCTTCTGCTAGAGACATGGTAGATTTCTGGAAATTTTGAAGGTCAAGCTCCATAAACATGTGGAAAACTCCCCAGGACTGCTACTTTAGTTTCTTACTCTTATCTGGTCTACATTCAGACTGAACAAATTCTGTAGAATTATTGTTTATGTCTCTTACCATGTTGTGTTCCCATTTCTGTTTTGTGTAAGGTTATCTCAGTTGTCAGTTTCTGTTGTGACTTCAGTTTTGCCCGTTTCTTATGTCACTCCAAGTTTCTGGCTTGTGTAAGCAAAGGAACTTATTTTCAGTTTGCTCAAATTTTTCTCATTTTAAGGATGAGAATTATGGCTTTTAACTACTTCACATATCAGAGCTAAAACAAAAGTCCTTAATGATGTGTTTTAGTACTCAAGGATTATTTCAAATAGTTTAAGCTCTAGAAAATAAGATGCATGACTTCTTATTTACTTCCATTTTTAACATTATTTGTATTTATATTTGTAAATGCTTTATTTGTAGTTTCTACTGATATGGAATATTCTGAACTTATTCATATATTCAAATGTGAAAGAAAACTTAATTTTCTCCATTTGGTGATTAAGTGAACACTTTTCTCTTGCATAATTCTAATGATTATTTTTCTTGTATACACCTGTTTTAATTTTATAATGTTTAGATATGTATAGAAAGGTGTTTCTGTAATGCATTAATATTCAAAAATTCATTTCATGCTGATAGATAAGACACATACTTAACTCTAGAAGTAGAAGCTATTAAAATAATACCTATTAACTGTATATGACTTAAAATTGGCTAGACTATATGGTATATATATATTGGTCTTCTGTTTTTCATTAACCATACAAACTTGCTTCACATTCAGCTTCCTGTTTCAATTATATAGTTATCACAATAAAATAAAATTTAAACAATTAGAAAATTTATAAATTTATTCACAATGTGATTTTTTTATTGGAGGGTTGGAATTATATTTATTTTGTTTATTTGTTAAGTTGGGGGCAGTGATTTGAGACACGATTTCTCTGTATAGTCTTGGATGTCCTGGAACATAGTTTGTAGATCAGGCTGGCCTCAAATTCAGAGATCTTCCTGCTTCTGCCTTCTGAGTGCTGGGTTCGAAGACATGCACTTCTTATAAGTTCTTAAATGATATAGTTTATGTATTTTGTCTTAATTTTCTTTTGTTTCGACAGTTTTATACACATATACAACATATATCTGATGATACTATTACTCAATTTACCTCTGGTATCTTACTATATTTGTGATCTTTGTTAATTAAGAAGAAACCTATAAATATTAATAAATGCAATAAGACATATGATGTTTTTGTGTGTTACTTATTTTTCTGTTACTATGAAAAAACACCATGGCAAAGGCAATTTATAGAAGAGTTTATTTGGGTTTATATTTCCAGACTTAAAAGAGTCCATCATAGAATGGAAGTTCGGTAGTAAATGGCAGACACAAGGCTCCCCAAAAATACCAAAGGAAAAATCACATGCTTTCAGTATATACATATGGCACACAACACATTCTCTCTCTCCCTCTCTTTCTCTCTCTCTCTCTCTCTCTCTCTCTCTCTCTTTCTTTTTCTCTCTCTGTCTCTCTATCTCTGTGTCTTGATATATATATATATATATATATATATATATATATATACACATTATATATACATACACACACACACACACATATATATATATATATATATATAAGCATAAGCACACACACACACACGCACACACACACACACACACACACACACACACCTCCAAAAGAGGAATGGAAATATAGTGAGGAAATACTGAGCCAAATTAAGAACAAAACTGAGAACTGAGCAGGGCAGACATTCAGATCCTGAAGTTCCATAATCCATGGCTAAGGCTTCAATTTCAAAGGACTTCCATGACTCTAACGCCTGTTTCTATATGTGATGGTTTATATATGTTTGGGCCAAGGAGTAGCACTATTAAGAGATGTGCCCTTGTTGAAGTAGGTGTGCCACTGTGGGTGGGGGCTTGAATACCCTAGTCCTAACTGCCTAGAAGTCTTCTGCTAGCTTCCTTTGGAATAAGAATTGGAACTCTCAGTTCCTCCATTCCCACTTCTGCCCGTACAATGCTATGTTCATGCCTTGATGATAATGGATAGAAACTCTGAGCCTGTAAGCTAGCACCAGATAAATATCATCCTTATAAGAGTTGCTTTGGTCATGGTTTCTGTTCATAGTAGTAAAACTCTAACTAGGACACCATATCTCACTGGATGATATCCAACACTTCGTGAAGTTCCAAAAATCATGGGGTCTCCATAGTAACCCAGGCCTTATTTCATGTAATGGCCCACAGCTTCATGTAATGGTCATTCATGGCCTCTTGTCCTCTCAGGATTTTCATGCATGTATGACCCTGTCAAATGCTACCTAAATACAGAGGATCTGTTGAAAGTATGGAGGAACGAACTAATTCTTACACATCCTTCATGTATTTAAAAGTAATACCACATGCATGATACTGTTAAGTTCAGTTGTCAGCTTGGGATGGACCCTGGTTCATTTTTATTGATTAGAAACTCAGCTGAATGGGGTCTTTCCCCAAGGCTACTCTTTCCTTAACTTCTTTCAGTATATGAAACCTTTCCTCAATGGTGCTGATCTTTGTATCTCTTTTAGCAAATGCCTAGTTTGCAAAATTATTATTCCTTGTCTTACTTTTTATAGAGCTGCATGATAGTTAATAATAACCATTCCACAGAGTTAATATTATAATATTATGTTGCTTTGAAATTTCCTCTGCACAGAAATTAATCTACTACATTTTAATTAGTCTTAGGTATGATTTAAGGAAATGGACAAAGGGCAGACACATTCTTTCCCAAAATATCACAAATATGGCCTCTAGCCTAGTTACTGATATCACCCCTCTGAAGCCTCCTGAGCTGTGACTTCATGATGTTCACTGCTGTCAACATCACTGCTTTCCTAAACTCCTACTTATGGCCTTTTACTCTATGCTGACAGCTTTCAACAGCTTTTCTAATTCTAAGTTCCAAGTCTTCTAAATTACTCTAAAAACAGTACAATGATAATGCACCTGGGTGTGTTTAACTCAATTTTTGAAGACTTGTATAGAAAAAAAATACTAATCCAGATGTGACTTCCTCTTCTTTGGCTATCATAAACAGATTTATGAATTCTTTTCTTGCTTCAGACACAAAATAGGAAAAGTAATTATTTTTTTAAATCAGAGTAAAACTATACCATCAGTTGTGTATTTGTGATCCAATTTCTTATAATGATTACACAAATGAGCACATGCATGTATCTGCATATGCACATTTTGGAAATTATATCTTTTAACTATTTTTTTTTTTTTTTGGTTTTATTTGAGACAGGGTTTCACTATGTAGCCCTGGCTGTCCTGGAACTCACTCTGTAGACCAGGCTGGCCTCAAACTCAGAAATCTGCCTGCCTCTGCCTTCCAAGTGCTGGGATTAAAGGCATGTGCCACCACCGCCCAGCTGGAAATTATACCTTTAAAGTAATTTGACTGATATAGTGGTTGTCATTTAATAATAAATACTTGCCATACTTTGTTCTGTCTTAGGAGACAAAAATACTCTGTACAACTATCAAAGAAAAAATTAAGGTTA